>NW_023995516.1:0-107223 GCF_015586225.1 Lucilia sericata | reverse complement strand
GAGGGTTGTAATTTCATATAAATATTTTTAAAAGGTAAGGTTTGTTTGGTATTGAAAATGGGCAATATCGGTCCACGTTTTCGGATAGCCCCCATACAAAAGCAGCTTTAACAGCCATAACTTGTTTAAAAATACGAATATAGTGATGAAATTCGACATAAGTATGTTTCTTGTGATCCAAAATCACTATACAAAATTTTATGAGGATCGGTCCATAATTGACCCTACCCCCCATATAAGGTCTCCTTTAGAAAATGACTTTAACGCTCATTACTGGCTTAAAAATACTAGTATATAGATGAAATTCGACATATGTAAGTTTCATACGAGTCAAAATCTATCTAAAATTTTTTTTGTTGATCGGTCCATGATTGACCCTACCCCCCATATAAGGTCCCCTTCAGAAAATGACTGCAACGCTCATTAATGACTTAAAAATACGAGTGTAGCGATGAAATTCGACACAAATAAATTTAATACGAACCAAATTCTGTCTACCAAATTTTATGAGGATCGACCCATAATTGACCCTACCCCCCTATATAAGGTCCCCTTCAGAAAATTACTTTAACGCTTATAACTGGCCTAAAAATACGAATATATAGATGAAATTTGACATAAGTAAGTCTCATTCGAGTCAAACGAGGTTTGATGGTGGGTATATAAGATTCGGTATAGCCGAATGTAATCTTACTTGTTATTTTTGATATTTCAGCTTGTTGTTAGTAGAGTCATCTTAAGTCCAACAATTTTTAAAATTCTCTTATTTAATACTTTATAATGTATAAAATAGCGGAAAAACACTTCAAAATTCAGAATTTTAAAATCCCGAAATTCCCCGGGATTTAATTTTTTAAAGTCCCTTTTTTCGGTACTTTTAAAATACCGGGATTTTCGGGAATCGGGGATTCCCATTCTCTGAAGGGGAGCTATATGAGGGTCAGTTATGTACCGATTGTCATAAAATTCGACAGAGACATTTTAGTTCCTTTTAAACTTGATTATGTTGAATTTTATTGCATACTAGCTATATCCAGTGCTTTGCTACCCTAAAAACAGTATAAATAAAAATCGCACTTTATGATTTTTGAAGATTCTAGTTCTATTAGTTTCTCAGTTACACGAATTTTTATTTTAATCCATATTGGGAGGTTCCACGGCCCCTATTGCTAGTCCGCCAATTTTTCCTTCAAAATGTTCACATAGATGTTAAAGTGCTTCGTGTAAAATTTAAAGATTCCAGCTCCAATAGTTTCCCAAATAAACGATTTTTTGTATTTATTTGTATTTTAATATGGGATTACCACGTCCGCTATTGCTATTCCGCTAATTTTTTGTCCTAAGTATTCATGTTGATTCAAAAGTGGCTCCGAAAAACTCTAGCTCAGATATACTAATTTAAGATTTTCTTTATATGCTAGTCCGCCACGCCCACTATAGCTAGTCCGTCCATATTGTCCCCATATGTTCATGTGGATGTCAAAGTTGTCCACACAAAATTTGAGGACTCTAGTTGTTGCAGTGTGAGGGTGACAACTGAACTGTAGCACTATTTTCTTATCAATATTATTTCAGTGATATTATTTCTTTATGAGAATTTCGTTGAGTGTAGGAAAATTGTAATGATAGGAAAAATATTGATTGTTACTTATTAAATATTTTTTTATTTGCTTCGTAATTGGCCATGAATTTTGTTTCCTAATCTGAAAATTTTAAAATTTTCCTCATTTGAAAAATTTTGTTTGAACTAAATAGAAGTAGAAGGATAAAATAAGGAGACACCAGGAATATATTGGACATTTTATTATTGCTATTAAGGATTTTAACACCGTTCTCTGAAATGTACTGTGTGTTGCTCACATCTTCCTACAAAGGACATTAAGTCAGAATATAGTGAAAGCAATTCCGTTTTGTCATCAACTGGCAACATTCTTTATTTGCTATTGAATAGTGCAGCTGTTATAATCATAATTTGTGTATCGTTTTCGAGTCTTCCCATTAAGGGAAAACCAAAATTTTGGTCATCTGTATAAATAAGACTAAAATCAAATACTGAAACTATTTATTTGGAATAAATTATGAAAACTTTAGGCTCCAGATTTGTGATTTTTTTTATTTATAAAATCCAAACGTTTCGAAATTTTTAAAATCCTGTTGGAAACCCCAAATATCATTAATCCTTTTGAAAATTTCCAAAATTAACTATATAAATTCCAAGAAACAAATTTTTCTGTTAAAATCTAAAATTGTTTTTTACAAAATTTTGAAATCTTAATATGGAAATAATTAATATAAATTTGAGTTCTCATAAGTTAATACATTTAAAAATGTAGATGTGGTCACCTTAATATTGGAGGAAATTATATAAACACCTAAAATTATACTACATTAAATTAATTATTAAATATTAGTCTATTTCAACACCTTACTATGTGGATTGTATAAAAAAATGAATATAAAATCTCATCAATAATACAATCCACTTAGCTATTACACCAACCATATCCATAATCTTAATTTTGTACAAATTTAATTGAGAATGTGAAAATTTAAGTGCACTACGCAACCGTCTACTGTCATCCGGCGCTTGCTGACATCGTTGGACATTAATTAAACGTAAGTTGTGTTATTTTTTTATATTGTCAGCCATAATTGATTTACTCTCATTCACAATACAAATTTTTATACACATATACATACATAGAAAGTAATACATTTGAATAATTTCGCATAATATTCAGGATTTAAATTAGAGTTGCCAAGAATTTTTTTGTTTGTTTGATTATTTGAATTAAATATTACTTTTGTTATTAATACACTCAATAAATTTATAAACAATTTTTTTAAATCTTAAATGTCACCTAATTTTCTAATATTCATATAATACATATATAATACATATGTATATATTACTAAAAATTTCAATATTTATGTATATTCCCAATAATTAATATTAGGTGATTAGATTGTACTATCTATTATATAATACACTTAAAATTAAAATTATTCGAACGAATTTTATTTTGAATTTCTGAAAACAACCAAAAAGGTCTAAAAAAACAAATAAACTAACAAACAACACGGAAGGTGCGCCGTCAACAGCTTAAACATGACGCTGTATAGGAACATCAAACACAAATACGATAAAAATACAAATAATGTGATAAAGACTTTTTCAAAACATAATAAACAATTGGCCAACTTGAGATCATCAACAACTTTCCTTATAAAATGCAGAGAAAATGGACTAATACCTGGATTCATAGTCAAGGCAACAGTTAACATTAACAGGATTTTCATGGAAAATTGTAACTTAACCGAATGTTTGGACAAAACCCTACACGGACATATATATAATTTTCATAATATTATTTTAAGATTATTAATACAACAAAAACACACACAGATTCATGACAATGAAAGTAAAATTGATTGAGGATAAAGAGCAACAAGATATATCAAGAACAAAATTTGTAACATTAATTGATGACCATATGAGAAAATCGAAAATGAACGCAAGGGATAAACTGATTTTGAATACAGTGGTTCAATGTGAAAAATATTTGGAGACAAATAATGACATAATTATATTGAATTCAGATAAGGGTAATAAGACGCAATGACTAAAGGCGATTATAATACAAGGATGAGGGATATTATTAATGACATGTGTACATATAGACGCCTTAAGAAAGATCCTACACTTGGTCTTCAGAATAAGAACAACATCCTTGTTGAAAAATTATACAAGCTTAATGTTATAAATTTACTTGACAAAAAGAAATTGACAACGAGGATTGCTATATCCCCAAGGATATATGGTCTCCCAAAGATCCATAAGAAGGATATGCCATTACGTCCTATCTGCTCATCGATCAACTCACCTTCATACAATCTGAGTAAATATATAATTGACATTTAAAAAAATTGACAAATGATTCTATTTATAACGTAAGAGACGCAAAGGAATTTAAGAATAGAATTGACAGCACACGAATAGAGGATGATGAGATACTGGTATCATTCGACGTAGTCTCTTTATTTCCCAGTATTCCAATAAACCTGGCAATGAAGATTATAGACAGAAAATGGCATATGTTAGAAGAACATACGAAAATACCAAGAGAATTGTTTATGGATATATTGACGTTTTGTATAAAAGATTGTAGATATTTTAAATTTATGCCCCGATTACGGTTCACAACACAAAAATGTTGTGTTGTCTCGGATACAACTCAACATAAACTTTTTTTTCTATTATGATTTACAACACCTAGTTGTTGAGTATGTCACAGAGTTGCATTTTAATTGTAGTACACATTTCCCTAAAAATACATACCTGCGAGCGAAAAATTTCAATTAAAAAAACGTTTAAGAAAATTTATATTGCGACTAAATAAAAAATAATGGATATTAACGTAGAATTATTTTTTAATGATGATAATGATGAGGGTAGCAAAAAAACGCACATGGCACGTATCCGGAAAAGTATTCGGGACAGTTCCAATCCATTGGAACTACCAAACGCTGAGTAAGTACTATTTGTAAAGAGTGAGGAAGTTTAACTAAAATATATTTTTAGTTTTATAAATTTTTTTCGCATAAACAAGGATTGTTTTTTGTTATTGCTGCAAAAACTGGATATTTTTTTAAAGCCTTCCACTCGGTGTTCTGCCATTCCACCAGTTTTAAAGTTGTGTTGTGCTTTGAGATTTTTTGCTGATGGTAGCTACCAAAAATGTAGCGGGAATGATTTTAATGTTGGCGTTTCGCAACCAACTGTTTCCTGCATTTTGAAAGAAATAATACAATTCTTTGAACAAAAAATTTGCAAAAAGTGGATAAATGCTCGGATGACGGAAGAGGAAAAGAGCAATAGTAAGACGTCCTTTTACTCAAAAACACGATTTCCAGGAGTAATTGGCTGTATAGATGGTACACACGTACGAATTGTAGCGCCTCCAAAGGAATTACAACATCTATATTTAAACAGAAAGGGATATTACAGCTTGAATGTTATGATTGTAAGGATGGTAATTTTTAATTAAAACTATTATTTAAAAATGTATTTTTTAGTTGTGCGACTTTGAAATGAATGATGCTCGATATCCCGGTTCTAACCATGACTCCTTCGTGTGGAATATGAGCGAACTAAAACAATATTTACAAAATACAATGGAGGATAATACCTGGATTTTAGGTACGAAGTATAATGCTTCTTAAAACTCATTATAACCAAATATGCTACATATTTTCAAATGTTTAGGTGATGCCGGGTATCCATTGGAACCATTTTTAATAACGCCATTTCGAAGCGCTGCAGAAGGATCACAAGAAAGACGCTTTAATACAGTTCATGCAAAAGCAAGAAATATTATTGAAAGAACAATTGGGGTTCTTAAAAGCAGATTTCGATGTTTGCTTTCTGCAAGAGGTTTGCACTATGCTCCGGAAAAAGCAACTCAAATTACAAATGTGTGTTGCGCATTGCATAATTTAAGCCAACACTTCAAGACCGAATTTCATGATGAAACGATTTTGCCTATAAATACATACATAGATGTTGGGGAAGCTACAGAAAGAAACATAGAAGAGTCCTCACAACAAATTAGAAATAATTTAATGCTAGCAATTCTAAACGAATAAACATTATTTTTAAATTATATTCATTGCTTTTATTTCACTTCAAAAGTAGTTAGTAGTAAAAAAGAAAAAAATCGTAAAAATATCACAAATGTATAGAAAATAAAAGAAAAACTTAAATATATGTATATAAAATAGTTAACATTAAAAAGAAAAAAGTAAAAATATCACAAAAATTCATGTTTTTTATGTGATCACATAGAAAACAAAAACTTAAAAAAGGAAAAAATTCATTGTGTCTTCTATGTGATCACATACATTCTTAATCTATTAAAACAAAATTAAAGACTTGTACATCACATCTCTTCTATTCTCTTATTTGTAAGTTGGATTTTGGCTTTTATTAATTTCATTTGTAAATCAGCCTTTTTCTTTTTTAATTCATACATTTTTTTGTTTATTTCATAGTTTTTGTATGAATTCTTTTCCATGCGTTTCAATGTCCGCAAGATTTCCTCCTGATTTGTAGCTTGTTTTTTAGTATTTCCAAGCGATCTTCCTTCATCTTATTTTTTGACCGCTTGCGACTTTTTGGCAGTTCTCTTTCCGGACTATGCTGCTCAGGAAGCGTTGAAGCTTCCAAAGGTACAAATATTGATTCCACCTCATCGGAATCTTCTTGAATGTCCAATCCCATTGCAGATCCATTTGGGTTGACTTGCGATTGCATTGAGACAAGTTCCACAGTGCTTTGTTCTAGTGGACTCAAACTTACTTCTGTGGACGGACCACCACCTGTAGCTTGAAAGTTTTTTTTATTTGCAGCTAATTTTCTTTTTAAGTTGGCTTTGTAGTGAGTCCACACCTTAAATAAAATAAAATTAATGTTTAAGTCTAGTTCATTTTAATGCATCTAATACATACTCTTTGCCATTCTTTAGTGCTTCTAATCGGTGGTCCCAAGGCATTTAATAGCTCCGTAAAATTATCCCATTTGTCTTTAAGCTGCATTTTGTTATACCCAAATGGAAACTTTCCCCGTGCAATATCTGGATTTTGTGTCATCAGATCCACCAGCTTTTCCATCTGCTTTTTATTAGTTATTTTTCTAAGAAATATTTACAATTACATTAATAAACGTTTCGCAAAAATATTATATGTAACTTACAAACTTTTATCCATTTTAATTTTAAATTTTTTTACGCTTAAAAACTCAATACACAACAGCTAATGAGCAGTTGTAAGTTTTTGATAATTCTAACGACACACAGGAAGACATGTTGTAAACGATAATATGAGTAAATTTACATAGACAACTCAAAATACAACACTGCACGTAAGTGTTGTCAATCATAATCGCAATTTACAACATACAACATTAAAATAATAATTGTTGTGAACGGTAATCGGGGCATTAATGATGATAATGGGATCCCCAGTTTTCCCAATAATTGCCGATATAGTCATGGAAGAACTATTGGAAACAACCTTTGATCAATTGGAAAACAAACCAAGATTAATGACACAATATGTGGACGACCTATTCGGAATTTTGAAAAAAGATCAATTGGAAATTACTTTAGGAACCCTAAATGCCTTTCATAGACAGATACAATTTACGTTGGAGAAGGAAGTAGACAACAGATTACCATATTTGGATTCAATAATTACTTGAAGAGGGAATATGATTGAAGTTGGACTGGTATCAAAAACCGATGGCGTCGGGTAGGCTTATTAATTTCTATTCAAAACATCCTAAGTGAATAATTATGAATACTGCGACGAATTTCATCACAAGAGTATTGGACACCAGCAACACGGAATTTCATAAGAACAACCTTAGTAAAATTAAGAATATTTTACTCAAAAACGACTTCCCATACAATACGATAAACCATTTGATAGACAACGTTTTTAAATTAGGAGAACAGGGAAAATAGCAAAACGAGAGAACCATCGAGGAAAATATACCAATCAGTGGAATATATCTCAGGACTATCCGGGAGAATAAGACATTCTGACATATGTATATGACAAAAAAAATATACACTGGCAATGAAGACTAATAATACAACACATAAATTATTTAATAACATGAAGTCCAAATTAGATAAACTAGATAAATCCAATCTAGTGTAAATGTAATGGTGACGAAACCGACATATTCCAGAAGGTATATGTTGGTACAACGAAAACAAAACTGAGGACAAGATTATCATCGCACAAATCAGATTTGAAAACACTTGACAAACCATTAAATCAGAAAACAGCTCTCGCTGCCCACTGTGCAATAACTGGACACCAACCAGACTTCGAAAAAGTTAGAATATTAGATGGAGAGAACAATCACACAAAACGTTACTTACAAGAGATGCTCCACATTATAAATACACCAACAGAAAAGAGAATAAATTACAAACCCGACACTGACAACTGCGCTCACATTTATCGACATACAATAAATAAATACAGAAACAATAAACAAAAGAATAAAATCAAAACAGTCAGTCATAGAAGATCAAAACATAAACAACAGACGACACTGCATTAAAATTAAATGTAAGGAAATTATTTGTTATTGTTTATATGATATTTGTTTTGTTATTATTTGTTATAGTACTTTATGTTTTATTTGTAGAATTTTCACTGAAGATGACCAACGAAGTTGGTCGAAATATTGGAAACCGCAATAAATATTAATAAAATTCAGAACAAAAAAAGAGTTTTTAATGTTTATTCAATGAAAAAACCTCAAGCCGAACGAACCCAACATTTCTGAAATCAACCAAAAAGGTCTAAAAAACAAATAAACTAACAAACTAAAATCAGGGATTTGAAAAACTACTAATTGCAGTCGAAATTTACTAAAATGTTTACTAAATCTAGTTCTAGGCTAAAAAATAAGTAACTTGTTAAAATTTTTAATCACAAACTAATTGAACACAATTGCGCACACGCTGCTGCAATAACTAGCAAGTGGTTTTGTTTTTCTTTAGCAGGCACCACTGTTGCCAATTTAGCTATTTTCTCGTCAAATCTAGCGATTTTTAATCCCATTTTGCGGGGAAAAATATGATTATTTTGATAATATCGCTTAAAAGATTGTTACGAATGACGATATTTACATATATGTATGTATATAAAAATATGCATTCAATGTAAATTATTTGAGTTTTAGCTGTGTGTATTATACTTATTTTAAATGTTCTGAAGAACATAATTAGGAGCAAATATTTGTGCGTACAGGTAAAGTTATACGAAAAACTTTAAAAGGGGTATATTTTGTTGTACTCAATTAAAAAACGAATATTTAATTATTCTAGTCTTTTAGTAAATGAGTGATATGATAATAAAATTTACCATAATTCTAAAAATTAGTGAACATTGGAAATAAGTGACGAAAGGATCGATCCATAAAGTCCTAAAAATGTACAACATTTCTAAGGCGTATAGGGCCGCATATCGATATTGCAGATAAACTTCCCACAAAAGGAGTATATAATAATAATCTTGGGTGCCCCGGTAGGCTAGTTGGTAGTGTGCTAGCCTGTCAGTCTGGGGGTTGTGGGTTCGATTCCCAGCAGAGATCCTGGTCTGCTACACTACAACGGTCGTATGGTTATCGTCACCCTGCTCGGTAAATTAGGTTAGAATATAATTTGTAATTGTATTGTAATGGAAAAATAAATAATACTCTTATGCCGAAAATAAAGGATCGATCCATAAAGGCCAGCATTTCGAAATTCAATTTATCTTTACAACATTTCTAAAGCAATCTGTATAGGGTCGCATATCGAAATTAACCTCAACTTGACATTTTTCCTAACCCAAAGTGAAAATATTTAACATAAAAAAAAGATTCTCTTATGTGTTTGTTATAAGATGTGTTTGTATCACTATCCCATTCCTACGTATGTATATAGATTTTAGCGATAAATCGCTGACTTTTTAGAATAATATAAAAAATCTGAAAAATTTAGCTAGTTTTTTTAGCTATTTCTTTTCAGAATCATATAATAAATATTATTTTGACGATTTATCGCTAAATTTTTCAAAATGTGAATTTAGCTATTTTCTAGCTATTTTTCAGTCGACTTTAGCGATATTTTTGGGAAAAAAGTTGGCAACAGTGGCAGGCACACAAACAAGCAGCGGCCATGTTAAGTTTTTTCAACTCAACCGAACTGAACACGACGTTTAGTTCTTGGTTTCCTTTTCTTACTATGCACGTAATAAAAACTGGATAGTAGCGTAATTTGACTGGATAGTAAGACGTAATTTGCCTGGATAGTATGGCTGAAAAGACTTGACTTGTTTGATTTGTAAGTTTTTGGTGTTACGTGCGTTTTTTGTTTAGCTTAGTAGAATGGAGTGTTTTTTTATTTTGGTGTTTAGATTTTACAATGATAAATAGAAATAATATCGCTAATTTAAATAAATTATGTATAATATTTGTAAATTTAGGTATAAAGTATATGTTATATTTAGTAGACTTGAATGGTTTCTTATTTATGTGTTTAAATTTGATGTGAATATATATTAGGGTATTCTATTATTCGGGTTTTTGTCTTATTCGGTTTATTCGACACATAATTATTTGAGGTTTTAAGTTAACCGGTTAATAATCGGATAATTCAAAATTATTCGGTTAATCGAATAGAAGGAAACTGTATGTTTTTTAGTAATATTACATATTTCTTTTTTACAATATTTTGTTTTCTATAACAGACAAATTATACTAAATGGATTAGTATAACCTTTACTACTTTTGTTTTGTTACTTATGTTTTTGGTTGAGCACTAGGTTTTTGTATTCCTTTTTATACCCTACACCACTTTAGTGGGGGCAACTAAATCACATTATATTTTTGTCAAAGGTGTAGGGTATTATATGGTCGGCCTCGCCCGACTATAATTTCTTACTTGTTTCTCTTGCTTACATGAGAGTGGGAGAGTATATTGTTGTTGTTTGCTATGATTTTCGAAGATAGTATGTGTGTCCTAATCGTGTATTTACATTTGCGATTTATTGTTTTCCTTTTAAAAATAAAAATCATAAGCAGACCTTTTCAAAATGTTTGCAAAATAAAAATCAATTGTAGCGAATTATTTTGTTTCTCTCAACCACTTATCAAAAAAAATCTAACATAAAATTTTCTTAAGTGATAAACTGCAAAAACACAATTATAAATGGTGATCACAGCAATTAACCTTATAGAACCAAAGTGGACCCGTTATTTTCAGTCTCTGGTTAAGTCATAATTTTTTTAAAGTGAATTTTCAAATTTGCTGGCAGGAATTTTAATACCTTTGGAATGTAAACACATACATCATCATACTTACATACATACATACTACAATACTAATACATACATACATACATACAACATAACATAAATACATACATACATACATACATACATACAGTACATACTACAGACAGACAGACAGACAGACAGGACAGACAGACAGACAGACAGACAGACAGACAGACATGACAGACAGACAGACAGACAGACAGACAGACAGACAGACAGACAATAGACAGACAGACAGACAGACAGACAGACAGACAGAAGGAAGACAGACAGACAGACAGACAGACAGACAGACAGACAGACAGACAGACAGACAGACAGACAGACAGACAGACAGACAGACAGACAGACAGACGACAGAAGACAGACAGACAGACAGACAGACAGACAGACAGACAGACATACAGGACAGACAGACAGACAACAGACAGACGACAGACAGACAGGACAGACAACACATACAGACAGACAGACAGATACAGACAGACAACGACAGACATACAACTACAGAATACAGACAGACAGACAGACGACATACAACAGACAGACAGACAACAGACAGACATACATACAGACAACAGACAGACATACCGACATACAGACAGACAGACAGACAACATACATACGACATACATACATAGCCAGACATACCTACATACAACATACATACATACATACAGACAGAATACCTACATACAGTACAGATCAGACAGTACATACTACAGACATACAGACATACATACATACATACATAGCATACATACATACATACATACATAACATACATACATACATACATACATACAGAAATTACATACATACATACTACATACATAGTCATACATACATACATACACTACATACATACATACATACATACATACAGAATACATACATACATACCAGACATACATACATACAAACATACACAACAAACATACATACATACAATTTGTCAAAAATAAAATGTGATTTAGATTTGTTACAAAAATAAATGTGATTTAGTTTTCATAATAACGCATTTAAGTGACTTGTGTCAGATACATATACTTAAGCCATTTATTGTTGAATAAGTTGTGGACATTTAAGTCAAATTTTGAAGGGGGATTTGTATAGGGGCTATGGTCAAATGAGACCCTATAATTACAAAATTCATGGCGAGTCATCAAGGCTAGTATAGAACTTGGTTTTGCAGCTTTTGTCTGAGATACGAGTATATTAAACATAATTATAAACTTAAAATCACTATTCGTCGTTTTCAGTTGTATGGGGTCTAGGTGAAATAATGGACCGATGTTAACCATTTTCAATAAGCTTCGTCTCCGGTACCATAGAAGATCATGTGCCAAATTTCATTGAATTATCTTCAAAATTGCGATCTGTAGTTTGATTACAAGGTTTACAAGCCCTATTCGGGGGTTCAGTTGTATGGGGGCTAGATGAGAAAATGGACCGATGTTAACCATTTTCAATAGGCTTCGTCTCTGGGACAATAGAAGATCATGTGCCAAATTTCATTGAATTATCTTCAAAATTGAGACCTGTAGTTTGATTACAAGGTTTACAAGCCCTATTCGGGGGCTCAGTTGTATGGGGGCTAGGTGAAATAATGGACCAATATTAACCATTTTCAATAGGCTTCGTCCCTGGGCCAATAGAAGATCATGTGCCAAATTTCATTGAATTATCTTCAAAATTGCGACCTGTAGTTTGATTACAAGGTTTACATGGACGGACAGACGGACGGACATAGCTAAATCGACTCAGAAAATGATTCTAAGCCGATTGGTATACTTTAAGGTGGGTATAGGACCAATATTATTGTGCGTTACAAACATCAGCACAAATCCAATATACCCTCCCCACTAAAGTGGTGTAGGGTATAACTAAAATAAATTTAACTTAGGATAAAGAATGTTCGTTGACTTAGAGCATAATGTGATAATTTCCCCTTATTTTCTTATAAAGCTACAAATGAAATATCATTATACCCTACACCACTTTAGTGGGGAGGGTATATTGGGTTTGTGCTGATGTTTGTAACGCACAATAATATTGGTCCTATACCCACCTTAAAGTATACCAATCGGCTTAGAATCATTTTCTGAGTCGATTTAGCAATGTCCGTCCGTCCGTCTGTCCGTCCATGTAAACTTTGTAATCAAACTAGAGGTCGCAATATTGAAGATAATTCAATGAAATTTGGCACATGATCTTCTATTGTCCCAGGGACGAATGGTTAAGATCGGTCCATTATTTCACCTAGCCCCCATACAACTGAACCCCGGAATAGGGCTTATAAACCTTGTAATCTAACTACAGGTCACAATTTTGATGATAATTCAATGAAATTTGACACGTGATCCTCTATGGTACCGGAGACAAAGCCTATTGAAAATAGTTAACATCGGTTCATTATTTCACCTAGCCCCCATACAACTGAACCCCGGAATAGGGTTTGTAAACCTTGTAATCAAACTACAGGTCGCAATTTTGATGATAATTCAATGAAATTTGGCACATGATCTTCTATGGTACCGGAGACAAAGCCTACTGAAAATGGTTAAGATCGGTCCATTATTTCACCTAGCCCCCATACAACTGAACCCCGGAATAGGGCTTATAAACCTTGTAATCAAACTGCAGGTCGCAATTTTGATGATAATTCAATGAAATTTGGCACATGATCTTCTATAGTACCGGAGATAAAGCCTATTGAAAACGGTTAACATCGGTCCATTATTTCACCTAGCCCACAACCCGACGAATAGGGCTTTTAAATTCATAATTATGTTTAATATACTCGTATCTCAACAAAAAGCTGCAAAACCAAGTGCTATACTAGCCTTGATGACTCTCATGAATTTTATAATTATATGGTCTCATTGGACCATAGCACCTATGTATACAAAGCCCCCTTCAAAATTTGACTTAAATGTCCACAATTTTATTCAACGATAAATGGCTTAATTATCTGAGGCAAGGTACAATTCAACTACAATGCTTTATTATGAAAACTAAATCACATTTTATTTTTGTAACAGGTGTAGGGTATCATATGGTCGGCTCGCCCGACTATAATTTCTTACTTGTATTTGTATGTACAAAATTAAGGTAAGGCCCACTTCCGAAACGCACATATTTCATTGTCAAATAAAGGTATCTGATAAAATTCGACACAACATGTTTCGCTTATATATGAATCACTCTACGAAATTTTTTTCGGATAAGACCATATTGGGTCATAGCTCCCATATAAGATCCACTTCCGTAAATCATTTAAACTCACATATTTCATTGTCAAATAAAGCTATCTTGATAAAATTCGACACAAATATGTTTTGTGTACATACTTATGAATCACTCTACGAAATTTTTCTGGAGAGGCCCGAAATTGGTCATAGCTCCTATATAAAGTCCACTTCCGAAAATCACTTAAACGCACATATTTTATTAATTAATAAATCTATTGGAGTAATTTCGACTTGAATTTTTTTTTTTTTTGCATATAAATCATTATACGAAATTTTTCTTGATCGGTCCATAATTGGTCTCAACTCCCATATAAGGATCATTTCCGAAAATTACTTAAACACACAATGATAATCAAAGACATCGGGATCGGACATAAATGTGTATTTTGTATATATAAATCGTTATACGGAATTTTACTTCTGAAAATCACTTAATACCACTTAATTTATTATTAAATGATTATATCCAGATAAAATTCGACATGAGTATGTTTGTGAATAGATAAATCATTATATTAAATAAAAAAAAATTTATAAAATATTAATATAAAATTTTATGAACCTAATAAAATTAGTTCCACATATGCATAAACGTTAGTACCCTCACTACGGAAACAACAATTTTGTCAAGTTATCTAAAAATTAGATAGTTAAAAGGGTTTTAATAAAAAGTAGCTTGCTTTAAAATTCGGCACAGTCGAATATAGCACTCTAACTTGTTTTTTTCTAACATACTAAGTTTTTAGCTATATTGTTTTGGTTCACTTGATTAGGTTCATTCAGAATAAAATCAGTTTACTGCTGGCAGTAGAAAAAATCCATTAATATTCTGGTGTCTGTGAATATAGACATATATTTTATAAAAAATAGGCCGCGGTAAGCCTTTGCCTGAAGAATAAAATTGCAAAATTTTTGCGTTTTTGGAAACTGTCCAAAATCACAGGAATTTGGCAAAATTGGGCAAATTCAGAATGATGTTCGCAATTTTATAAGAAAACAGTCTGAATATTAAGAAAACATTAATAAACGTACATATAGAGTCATAACAAAAGAGAACAGAAGAGATTTCATAAAATCTGGCTCCAAGTCGAGTGTTTCTGCAGCAAAAATTGAATAAAAATTGGGTGTTACAACAAGCCTAGCTGCAGTAAAACGTATTGTAAGAAGGGCCAAGGCTTTAACAATATTAAAAAATTAATAAAAGCCTTTCCAATTGCCACTCGTAATGAAAAAACCTCTTCAGTTTGCACATGAACACATGGTTATAAAAAGCAATATCATCGTCTTGTTTTTTCGGATGAAAAAAAGTTTAATTTAGAAGGTCCAGATCGATATAATAATTATTTTTATGATTTTTAAATTAAGAGCTCTACCTGAGTTGTCTGCATAGCTGTGGAGGATGTTGGATGCATTGGGGAGCAATTTCGTAGTATGAAACATGTGAGCTTCAATTTCTTTCATCTAGTAGGAATTGTAATGCCATACTGGAAACATTTTCGGATATCTTGAACCGTGGATATTTCAAAAAATATAATGCCCCGATCCATACCGCCAGGGCTGTAAATGGATGGATTCCATGCCAGAATGTAAAAATTTTGAAGTAGCCTCCATTTATTATTGAAAATGTTTCGGATATTCTTTCTCGTAAAGTTTATAGGTCGGGCAGACAGTATGACACAAAATAATCCTAATTTAAAGGAACTAAAAAGTCTTGGACCGAAATTTCCTTGTCATTTCTAAGTGAGCGGGAGAGTATCTCCTCTTTCCCCCTCCCTTTCCCTCTTTAATGATTTTTGGAAAAACATTTTTTAATAACACTTTTTTGACCGATTACGGAAAAATATTTAATGAAAAAAATATATACATATATTTCTTAAATTTCATAAAAGTACAAAAAATGTACCAAAGGAACACATAATTACCCGCTTTTGCTCATTTAGGTTGAATTTCTTGTTCCCGTTTCCCCCCTAAGGGTGGGCTTTTGAAATAAACATATTTCTGAGACTACAAAACTCATCGTCTAAAATATTTTTTTTGAACGAAAAAAATAGTCTTAAAACACAGAAGTACTAATTTTTTTTTGTCCTTTGCTAATATATATATATATATATGTATATTTCAGACACTTTAAAAAGCTTAATTGCTTTTTTGCTTAAGTGTAGATAATAATTAGTAGTTACGCTCAAAAGTACTAATTTTGCCCATTTTTCATCCATAAACTCCTTCTTGTCCCCTTCTAATCCAATTTTTGAAAATCAATATAGCCTATACACCTTCCATTTTGAAACATATATATAACTATGTTCGAAATTTAAAGAAAATCCTTCCAGCCGTTTAAGTGTGATTAAAAAAGATAGCATTGTTTTAAAAGTACCAAAAAAAAGTTTAAAATAATACATTGAAGTAGTTTGATATGCATTTTTTGAGTCTTTTTACGCAGCAAATACATATTTCCTTTTTTACCGTTTTTCCCCCTAAGGGTGGGTTTTGAAATATACATATTTCTGAGATTATAGAAATCATAGTCTATAATATTTTGACTTTATAATAGAAAAAATCGGTCTTAAAGCAGACCGACCATTTCGACCATTTGGCCTATTTGTTGTACCCTTCTGGTCCAACATTCCCAACGACACTTTGCTAGTACATATTCCTGACAAATTAAAAAGTTTAATCAAAAATTATTTTGCTTAAGTATAGATAAAATCAGTATTTTCTCTCAAAAGTACTAATTTTGGCCGTTTTTCACTCATTTTAACCCCTTGTTGTCCCATCCTAGTCCAAGTTTAAAAAAAATATAGCCTATAACAATCTCCAAGCAAATTTGAAGAAAATCGGTCCAGCCGTTTAGACGTGATTGACGAACAAACAAACGAACAGACTTACAAAGAGATTTATAATATACTAGCTATACCCAGTGTGCTTCGCTACCCTCATCGTAATGAAATAAAATAAATATTATTGTAAATGTATATATATCTGCAATATCAAAAAGTCCCCTATTTAAATTTATGTTTATATATTCAATATTTTAGAAAACTCAAAAAGTTCCAATGAAGTACGAAAAAGTAACAAAAGACCTCTTTTATTTAATTTCATGTTCCTAAGTTCAATATTATAGAAAATTAAAAAAGTACCAGTTGAAGAACGAAAAATTACCAAAGGGTCCCCTTTTATAGATTCTCATTAACTCCGGGCTCCACATGGTTAATTTCATGTTATAAAAAACACAAAAAGTACCTTTTGAAGAACGAAAAATTACCAAAAAGTCCCCTTTTATATGTTCTCACTTACTCCGGGCTCTACGTACTTAATTTCATGTTTCTAGGTTCAATATTATAGAAAATTCAAAAAGTACCTTTTGAAGAACGAAAAAGTGCCGAAAAGTCCCCTTTTATAGGTTATCACTTAATCTTGGCTGTACTTGCTTAATTTCATGCTTCTAGGATCAATATTATAGTAAATTCAAAAAGTACCTTTTGAAGAACGAAAAAGTACCAAAAAGTCCCCTTTTACAGATTCTCATTTACTCCAGGCTCTACATGCTTAATTTCATGCTTCTAGGATCAATATTATAGAAAGTTCAAAAAGTACCTTTTGAAGAACGAAAAAGTACCAAAAAGTCCCCTTTTATAGGTCCTCACTTAATTCGGGCTCTACATGTTTAATTTCATGTTTCTAGGTTCAATATTATAGAAAATTCAAAAAGTACCTTTTGAAGAACAAAAAAGTACCAAAAAGTCCCCTTTTATAGTTTCTCACTTAATCCAGGCTCTACATGCATACTTTCATGTTTCTATTTTCAATATTATAGAAAATTCATAAAGTACCTTTTGAAGAACGAAAAACTACCAAAAAGTCCCCTTTTATAAATTCTCATTTACTACGGGCTCTAAATGCTTATTTTCATGTTTCTAGGTTCAATTTAATAGAAAACTCAAAAAGTACCAGTCGAAGGACGAAAAAGTACCAAAAAGTCCCCTTTTTTAATTTCATGCTTCTAGGATCAATATTATAGAAAATTCAAAAAGTACCAGTCGAAAGACGAAAAAGTACCAAAAAGTCCCCTTTTATAGATTCTCATTTACTAAGGGCTCTACATGCTTAATTTCATGTTTCTAGGTTAAATTTTATAGAAAACTCAAAAAGTACCAATCGAAAAACGAAAAAGTACCAAATAGTCCCCTTTTATAGATTCTCATTTAATAAGGGCTCTACATGCTTAATTTTATGTTTCTAGGTTAAATTTTATAGAAAACTCAAAAAGTACCAGTCGAAGGACGAAAAAGTACCAAAAAGTCCCCTTTTATAGATTCTCATTAACTAAGGCCTCCGCATGCTTAATTTCATGTTTCTAGGTTAAATTTTATAGAAAACTCAAAAAGTACCAGTCGAAAGACGAAAAAGTACCAAAAAGTCCCCTTTTATAGATTCTCATTTACCAAGGGCTCTACATGCTTAATTTCATGTTTCTAGGTTAAATTTTGTAGAAAACTCAAAAAGTACCAGTCGAAGGACGAAAAAGTACCAAAAAGTCCCCTATTATAGATTCTCATTTACTCTGGGCTCTACATGCTTAATTTCATGTTTCTAGGTTAAATTTTATAGAAAACTCAAAAAGTACCAGTCGAAGGACGAAAAAGTACCAAAAAGTCCCCTATTATAGATTCTAATTTACTCTGGGCTCTACATGCTTAAATTCATGTTTCTAGGTTAAATTTTATAGAAAACTCAAAAAGTACCAGTCGAAAGACGAAAAAGTTCCAAAAAGTCCCCTTTTATAGATTCTCATTTACTCCGGGCTCTACATGCTTAATTTCATGTTTCTAGGTTAAATTTTATAGAAAACTCAAAAAGTATCAGTCGAAAGACGAAAAAGTACCAAAAAGTCCCCTTTTATAGATTCTCATTTACTAAGGGCTCTACATGCTTAATTTCATGTTTCTAGGTTAAATTTTATAGAAAACTCAAAAAGTACCAGTCGAAGGACGAAAAAGTACCAAAAAGTCCCCTTTTATAGATTCTCATTTACTAAGGGCTCTACATGCTTAATTTCATGTTTCTAGGTTAAATTTTATAGAAAACTCAAAAAGTACCAGTCGAAAGACGAAAAAGTACCAAATAGTCCCCTTTTATAGATTCTCATTTACTAAGGGCTCTACATGCTTAATTTTATGTTTCTAGGTTAAATTTTATAGAAAACTCAAAAAGTACCAGTCGAAGGACGAAAAAGTACCAAAAAGTCCGCTTTTATGGATTCTCATTAACTAAGGCCTCCGCATGCTTAATTTCATGTTTCTAGGTTAAATTTTATAGAAAACTCAAAAAGTACCAGTCGAAGGACGAAAAAGTACCAAAAAGTCCCCTTTTATAGATTCTCATTTACTCCGGTCTCTACATGTTTAATTTCATGTTTCTAGGTTCAATATTATAGAAAATTCAAAAAGTACCTTTTGAAGAACGAAAAAGTACCAAAAAGTCCCATTTTATAGATTCTCATTTACTCCGAGCTCTACATGCTTAATTTCATGTTTCTAGCTTTAATTTTAAAGAAAACTCAAAAAAGTACCTGTGTAGAACGAAAAAGTAGCGAAAAGTCCCTTTATTATTAATTTCATGTTTCTATTTCAATATCATAGAAAACTCAAAAAGGACCAGTTGGAGAATGAAAAGTACCAAAAAATATCACTTGATACCGGGGTTCCAAATAACACCCCATTAGGATATTTAGTGTTTCTAAATTAAAAAATTTTATCTAAATTGGATCATTGTGGTTGAATAAAATCAAATTTCCCGTTTTCACCCCTTTTGGTACTTTTTTCCTCCCCATTAACGAAATAAAAATTCTATTCCAAAAAGTTGCAACATCGTAGTGGGAGCCTGTTATTATGTATTCATATGTATAAGTTAATAAACCAAAAACAATGTTTTATGAAAAAAGTACCAAAAATAGGTACAATTTTAACCCCTTAAACGTCCGAATATCCAAAAAGTACTAAATTCATATTTTTATTTTTTCGTTAAGTTATGAAGGAGTCAAAAATATTTTTTGAATGTGCACTGGTTTAAAAGATACATGGGGTGCGAAAAAAGTACCAAAATACAGTTTTTACCCGTTTATTCCCTAAAGGGGCCGAATTTTAAAAAAGTACCAGACACCTGTCCGTTTATTTTTTAAATGAACGTCGATAAACTTTAAACTGTTTTTGTATCTTTTCTAGTTTAGGAGATATAAGGTTACCGAATTTACCCGTTTTTACCCTTTTTTACCCCCTAAACATTCGAATTTCCAAAAATCCCGTCTTAGTGGATCTATTTGGCGGGAGACCAACCTCCTGTCCAAATTTCAGCTCTTTAGCTTCAACCGTTTAGGCTGTGCGATGATGAATCAGTCAGTGAATCAGTCAGTCAGTCAGTCAGTCAGTAACGTTAGAATTTTATATATATAGATTTATATTAGGATTATACATAACACTGTGTGTAATTTTTTAAGTCATGATTGAATAACCATATACGGACACCACTATATGATAAAAGACCAAAAATAAGAAGACCCGTGACTTCCAGTTTTGCCCAAAGTCATGCACTTTTTTAGTTATAGGCCCCCAAAGATTTGGGGCCTCGGTGTCATTTTTAAAAAAAGTGATAATTTTCTCATGCTCAAATCTGGCAAACTGTTCGGAATTTTGATTTACTCTCTGAGGGAATGTTGTTGCTCTTATCACAAAGAACCAAAATTGTGAACATATAAAGTCAAAAAAGTATAAAGTAAGTATCGCTAATTTCAATAAATTATAATTTATTGAAATTAGCGATATGAATTCTATTTATCATTGTAAAATGTAAACACCAAAATAATCAATAAAAATAAAATCATAATAAAGCATTTAAGTTGAACTGTACCTTGCCTCACCCCCCGGGGGCATGTAACCTTGGCGAGACCTCCGCCTTGGTGTTATTGCAATCCCGGGGTATAAAGAGGTGGCCAATACCTCCAGTCTGACCGGGGCTGAAAAATTGGTTACAGTCTACTGCCTGGCTTAGTCCTTGCATAGATTGTTTAAACCCAAATTCGCGGGAAGAGTAAGTTGCGGTTAAAAGACTGATGCATGATAATAGTCAATATTTCGGGATAAGTTCGGTGCTGTTGCCGAAAACAACAGATACCCCACAGAGGAGTGACTGTGGGACTAAGCGTTGGAAATGGAGTCAATTGTATATGATACGGAATGGATGTAGAGGTATGCGGGCCTCACCCACCCGTATATCTAAATGAGTGTGTCGTATGTTTTTCTCTTATGAGTGTGTCGAATAAATGGGATGTGTGCTGGGTTGAATGATGATGGATGAAAGGTATCATATACAAGTGATACCGATTAATTTTCCTTCCTTGTCCAGATATGTTCAGAGTATACTCTGTTCATATCAGAATTACCACAGCGTGTCACTGTGAGTAAGAACAATGTCTACGGCTTATTGATGGATCGTGCTTCGGTCCACCGGTTACGTCTCTAGGTGCTGTTGCCGAATCAACAGAGCCATAGTAGTGTGGTTGGGCGACATTATGTCGGGGTAGATTGAGCTTGCTCATGATACCTGTCTTTCCCCAACGTGACTACTTTGGCAAGAGATTAGATAGCTCGAGTACTCCAGCAAAGTACTTGCGCATGGACCGGTCATAGCCAATGTGCAAAAATTGCCACCTGAGTTCTTCATTGAAGAAAAAGGGGCGATGGTAGACCGTTCTCAAGTCTACCCTGTGGATGAAAAAGACCACCGTGAGATAAGGCCGACACGGCAGGTGCTCACGTTAAAACTCTCGACAGTCTGTACCTTGCCTCACCCCCCGGGGGCATGTTACCTTGGCGAGACCTCCGCCTTGGTGTTATTGCAATCCCGGGGTATAAAGAGGTGGCCAATACCTCCAGTCTGACCGGGACTAAAAAATTGGTTACAGTCTACTGCCTGGCTTAGTCCTTACATAGATTGCCAGAGGTCAGACCAGAGCACCGCATAATCTGGTACTACGGGTGGCCAGTTGCCCGCAGGACTATGTCCTGGCTGGTCAGTTGGTTGAGGTTCCTTCGGGATCCACGTAGTGGCTGTGGTTTAAACCCAAATTTGCGGGGAGAGTAAGTTGCGGTTAAAAGACTGATGCATGATAATAGTCAATATTTCGGGATAAGTTCGGTGCTGTTGCCGAAAACAACAGATACCCCACAGAGGGGTGACTGTGGGACTAAGCGTTGGAAATGGGTTGGTGTCAATTGTATATGATACGGGATGAATGTAGAGGTATGCGGGTATCGTCCACCCGTATATCTAAAAGAAGTGTGTCGTATGTTTTTCTCTTATGAATGTGTCGGATAAATGACAAGTATGCTGGGTTGAATGATGATGGATGAAAGGTATCATATACAAGTGATACCGGTTAATTTTCCTTCCTTGTCCAGATATGTTCAGAGTATACTCTGTTCATATCAGAATTACCACAGCGTGTCACTGTGAGTAAGAACAATGTCTACGGCTTATTGATGGATCGTGCTTCGGTCCACCGGTTACGTCTCTAGGTGCTGTTGCCGAATCAACAGAGCCATAGTAGTGTGGTTGGGCGACATTATGTCGGGGTAGATTGAGCTTGCTCATGACACATGTCTTTCCCCAACGTGACTACTTTGGCAAGAGATTAGATAGCTCGAGTACTCCAGCAAAGTACTTGTGCATGGACCGGTCAAAGCCAATGTACAAAAAATTGCCACCTGAGTTCTTCATTGAAGAAAAAGGGGCGATGGTAGACCGTTCTCAAGTCTACCCAGTGGATGAAAAAGACCACCGTGAGATAAGGCCGACACGGCAGGTGCTCACGTTAAAACTCTCGACAGTCTGTACCTTGCCTCAGATATACTTAAGACATTTACTGTTGAATAAAAATGTGGACGTTTAAATCAAATTTTGAAGGGGGCTTTGTATAGGGGCTATGATCAAATGAGACCCTATAACTATAAAATTTTTGAGGGTCATCAAGGCTAGTATAGAACTTGGATTTGCAGCTTTTTGTCGAGATATGAGTATATTAAACATAATTATGAACTTATTCGGGGGTCATCAAGGCTAGTATAGAACTTGGTTTTGCAGCTTTTTGTCGAGATACGAGTATATTAAATATAATTATGAACTTAAGAGCCTTATTCGGGGGTTCAGTTGTATGGAAGCTAGGTGAAATAATGGACCGATGTAAACCATTTTTAACAGGCTTCGTCTCCGATACCATAGAAGATCGTTTCATTGAATTATATTCAAAATTGCGACCTGTAGTTTGATTACAAGGTTTACAAGCCCTATTCGGAGGTTCAGTTGTATGGGGGCTAGGTGAAATAATGAACCGATCTTAACCATTTTCAATAGGCTTCGTCCCTGTGACAATAGAAGATCATATACCAAATTTCATTGAATTTTCTTCAAAATTGCGACCTGTAGTTTGATTACAAGGTTTACATGGACGGACGGACATAGCTAAATAGACTCAGAAAATTATTCTAAGCCGATTGGTATACTTTAAGGTGGACCAATATTATAGGACCAATATTATTGTGCGTTACAAACATCAGCATTAATGTTATAGATGCATTAAAAGTTATGGTTGCTTCTTGGATTATTTTTAATGGAGCCAACTGACTATTTTAACATGGCGATGTCCTACGCAGTAGTCAATTGTCCGACTCTGCATGACTTTTAAACTAGCTTAAAGTTAGTTACTAAAAAATTAGCTTAAAGGTAACTCTTTATTAACTAACTTAAAGTTAGTTGCAGAAAAGTCAAGTAATAGTTTTCTTTTGTATTCCCTACTGTATTAATTAATTACATTTTAATTAAATATATTTAAAATTTAACTACTAGTTATCTAAATTACATTTCGCTTTAATACAAGTTATGATATTAGTTCGTTAAAATTAATAAACATCAGTTTTCTGCAGGGGAACTAATAATAACACCGGTATCCATAAAATTATGAATGATTTGTTCATTATTTCCATGATTCCCATTGATCCAAAACTGCAATCTAAATATATATAGATTGCAGTTTTGTAGCAAATTATGGGAGATGGGGTCAATTTTATGCCGATTCTCATAAACTTTGACAGAAACATTTCGCCTCCAATAACATTTGTTTATGTTGATTTTTATCGCTATACATGCTGTTCCCAGTTACTAGCAATATAGTAATTTTCTGAATACGGCCTAATATTGGCGCTAGGTGAAATCTTTGACCGAAATTTCCCATTTTCAACACTAAACAAACTGGCAAAATATTTCAGCTCTCTATCTTGTCTCGTTTCGACTCTATCGTGTTTTCAAAAGACTTTTGTGAGTATATGACTAATATTTACAAACGAAATGACAAGATCATTATACCCCCATCTTTTAGTTGGTGGGTATAATAAAATATATGTATGTATGTATATTTACATAGTTGGTTTATTACTATAAATAACAGAATTTTTTGATTTTTTTACATTTTAATAAGAGAATAAAAGACAGACAGCATTTAGTTCAGTTGTTTGCAAAAAATAACCAAAACGAAAAAATAATTCACGTGTATACATGCAAAATAAAAACAAGTAAGAAAGTATAGTCGGGCTTGGCCGACTATATGATACCTTACACCAGCTATTAATATTTAATGTGATTTATTTGTATACCACCATCAAAGAAGATGGGCGTATATTGTTTATGTCATTTCGTTTGTAACACATCGAAATATTTATCATAAAAGTATATATTCTGGATCCTTATTAAATTCTAAGACGATCTAGCTATGTCCGTCCGTCTGTCTGTCGGTTTAAAATAGAGTCCGATAGAGTCCAAATGGAAGTAGCTAGCGGGCTGAAATTTTGCACAGACATTTTATATTGATGCAGTTTGTTTGGTATTGAAATTGGGCAATATTGGTCCACGAATTCGCCTAGCCCCCGCTCATAACTGACTAAAAGAAGCATCTAAAGCGATGAAATTCGACATGGAACCTAAATCGTTCTGTAAAATTTTATAAGGATCGGTCCATAATTGACCCTACCTCCCATATAAGGTCCCCTTCAGAAAATGACTTTAAAGCTCATAACTGCCTTAAAGAAGTATCTATAGCGATGGAATTCGACATGAGCATATTTTATAGGAACCTTAATATGATTGTAAAATTTTATAAGGATCGGTTAATAATTGACCCTATCCGTTAATAAGGTCCCTTTCAGAGAATGAACTTAACGCTCATAACTGACTAAAAGAAGCAGCTATAGCGATGAAATTCGACATGGAACCTAAATCGTTCTGTAAAATTTTATAAGGATCGGTCCATAATTGACCCTACCTCCCATATAAGGTCCCCTTCAGAAAATGACTTTAAAGCTCATAACTGCCTTAAAGAAGTATCTATAGCGATGGAATTCGACATGAGCATATTTTATAGGAACCTTAATATGATTGTAAAATTTTATAAGGATCGGTTAATAATTGACCCTATCCGTTAATAAGGTCCCTTTCAGAGAATGAACGCTCATAACTGACTAAAAGAAGCAGCTATAGCGATGAAATTCGACATTAACATATTTGATAGCAACCTTAACACCTTCGTAAAATTTTATAAGGATTGGTCCATAATTGACCCTACCCCCCATATAAGGTGCCCTTCAGAAAATGACTTTAACGCTCGAAACTGTCTAAAAGAAGCATCTATAGCGACGAAATTCGACATGATCATATTTTATAGGAACCTTAATATCATCGTAAACTTTTTATAAGGTCCCCTTCAGAAAATGACTTTAAAGCTCATAACTGCCTTAAAGAAGTATCTATAGCAATGGAATTCGACATGAGCATATTTTATAGGAACCTTAATATGATTGTAAAATTTTATAAGGATCGGTTAATAATTGACCCTATCCTCCATTAAGGTCCCTTTCAGAGAATGAACTTAACGCTCATAACTGACTAAAAGAAGCAGCTATAGCGATGAAATTCGACATTAACATATTTGATAGCAACCTTAACACCTTCGTAAAATTTTATAAGGATCGGTCCATAATTGACCCTACCCCCCATATAAGGTGCCCTTCAGAAAATGACTTTAACGCTCGAAACTGTCTAAAAGAAGCATCTATAGCGACGAAATTCGACATGAACATATTTTATAGGAACCTTAATATCATTGTAAAATTTTATAAGGATCGGTCCATAATTGACCCTACCCCCCATATAAGGTCCCCTTCAGAAAACGACTTTAACGCTCATAACTGCCTTAAAGAAGCATAGCGATGAAATTCGACATGAACATATTTTATAGGAACCTTAATATCATAGTAAACTTTTTATAAGGATCGGTTCATAATTGACCCTATCCCCCATATAAGGTCCCCTTAAGAAAATGACTTTAACGCTCATAACTGTCTAAAAGAAGCATCTATAGCGATGTAATTCGACATGAACATATTTTACAGGAACCTAAATCGTTTTGTAAAATTTTATAAGGATCGGTTCATAATTGATCCTACCCCCACATAAAGCCCCCTTCAGAAAATGGCTTTGACGCTCATTACTGCCTAAACTAAAATCGTTCTAGAATATTTGACGAGGATCGGTCCATAATTGACCAAAAAAAGCAATTTATTGACGAAAAACTTATTTTCTAAAAGAGGCTTTATATGGGGGATAGGAGCAAATGTGGACCGACCCCGATAAAAAGGGCTGGATAGATTTGTATTTATATAATATATTTAATATTTGTCTGTGCTAAACTTCATTACAATAACAGTGCTAATAAATGAATTGCGGATATTCAAGTCACTTTCTGAGGGGGGCTTTGTGTGGGTGCTAGGGTCAAATGAAGTCCGATCATTTCGAAATTCGGCAAGGTCATCAAGTCTTGTATAAAACTTAATGTGCGAACTTTCATCGAGATACATTTATATTATACATAATTATGAGCTCAAAAGCCCTTTTCGGGGGGTTCAGTTGTATGGGGGCTAGGTGAAATAATGGACCGACACGTTTACATGGACACACGGACGGACGGACATCGTTAAATCGACTTACAAAGTGATTCTGAGTCGATCGACATACTTTAAGGTGATTATAGTACTAATATTTTAATGCGTTACAAACATCAGCACAAACGCATAATACCCTTCCCACTATAGTGGTGTAGGGTATAATAACCAATTTTGGTAAATAATAACCAAAGTGACAACACCCCTGCCAGCAATTTTGTAGTCGACTACGAGAAAAATTCACTTCTAGTTTACTTTTACAGACTGACTATAAGCTAACTACAATGTAATGCAGAGCTGTCCCGAAATTTTGTATTTGGCAACGTAAAGAACCGACTTTTAAATACTAACTACAAGCTAACTATAATGTGATGCAGAAGTGCCTCAAAATTATCTGGAGAGAATTAATTGTATTTCAACATGTTTTCTCTTGTTTCTCTATTATTATGATTTTATTTGTTAACTTTAGTAGACTGACTATAAACGAACAACAATGTAATGCAGAAATGTTCCAAAATTTGGTATTTATTAACGTAAACAACCGACTTTTAAAGACTAGCTACAAGCTAACTATCATATAATGCGGGAGTACCCCAAAATTATCTGGAGAGCATTTTGTTTCGACATGTTTTCTCATGTTTCTTTATTATTTGGAATTTTGTTTTACATTTTTGTCATTTTCTTGTATACGTTGTGAAATTTGAGTCAGTAAATTGGAAAAATTAATCATAAAAGGTTAAATATTTTAAAACTCGGTCCCTAAATTCTAAATTCCTCTGATTAATACTGTAAATATAATACATTAACAGTTAACATTACACATAACATTTTAAAATTTATTTTAGATTTGGATCAATGGGAATCATGGAAATAATGAACAAATCATTCATAATTTTATGGATACCGGTGTTATTATTAGTTCCCCTGCAGAAAACTGATGTTTATTAATTTTAACGAACTAATATCATAACTTGTATTAAAGCGAAATGTAATTTAGATAACTAGTAGTTAAATTTTAAATATATTTAATTAAAATGTAATTAATTAATACAGTAGGGAATACAAAAGAAAACTATTACTTGACTTTTCTGCAACTAACTTTAAGTTAGTTAATAAAGAGTTACCTTTAAGCTAATTTTTTAGTAACTAACTTTAAGCTAGTTTAAAAGTCATGCAGAGTCGGACAATTGACTACTGCGTAGGACATCGCCATGTTAAAATAGTCAGTTGGCTCCATTAAAAATAATCCAAGAATAAACCATAACTAGTTGATGAAAAAGTCGGCTTTTAATGCATTTAAAGTTAGTTGAGTTGCTGGCAGGGACTGTATACGAGACTGAATACACCAGGAAACAAAAACAATATATACAAGACAATGAAACATACGAAACGAAATACAAAAAAAAAAACAAGTAAGAAATTATAGTCGGGCGAGGCCGACCATATAATACCCTACACCTGTTACAAAAATAAAATGTGATTTAGTTTTCATAATAGAGCATTTAAGTTGAATTTCTCCTTGCCTTGAATTATACTTAAGCCATTTATTGCTGAATAAAATTGTGGACATTTAAGTCAAATTTTGAAGGGGGATTTGTATAGGAGCTATGGTCAAATGAGACCCTATAATTATAAAATTCACGAGAGTCATCAAGGCTAGTATAGAACTTGGTTTTGCAGCTTTTTGTCGAGATACGAGTATATTAAACATAATTATAAACTTAAAATCCCTATTCGTCGGGTTCAGTTGTATGGGGGCTAGGTGAAATAATGGACCATACCATAGAAGATCATCTGCCAAATTTCATTGAATTATCTTTAAAATTGCGACCTATAGTTTGATTAAAAGGTTTACAAGCCCTATTCGGGGGTTCAGTTGTATGGGGGCTATGTGAGAAAATGGACCGATGTTAACCATTTTCAATAGGCTTCGTCTCCGGTACCATAGAAGATCATCTGTCAAATTTCATTGAATTATATTCAAAATTGCGACCTGTAGTTTGATTACAAGGTTTATAAGCCCTATTCGGGGGTTCAGTTGTATGGGGGCTAGGTGAAATAATGAACCGCTGTTAACCATTTTCAATAGACTTCGTCCCTGGGACAATAGAAGATCGTGTGCCAAATTTCATTGAATTATCTTCAAAATTGCGACCTGTAGTTTGATTACAAGGTTTACAAGCCCTATTCGGGGGTTCAGTTGTATGGGGGCTAGGTGAAATAATGGACCGATATTAACCATTTTCAATAGGCTTCGTCCCTGGGACAATAGAAGATCATGTGCCAAATTTCATTGAATTATCTTCAAAATTGCGACCTGTAGTTTGATTACAAGGTTTACATGGACGGACAGACGGACGGACGGACAGACGGACGGACATAGCTAAATCGACTCAGAAAATGATTCTAAGCCGATTGGTATACTTTAAGGTGGGTATAGGACCAATATTATTGTGCGTTACAAACATCAGCAAAAACAAAATAAACAACGCAATGAAACACACAGCCATCCAAACATATGAAACGAAATACTTAATGAATAAGCCGTGTTGTTGTTGCTTATATCAAAGCATGAAAATCTGATTTTAACAAACATACAGACGGACAGGCAGACAGGCAGACGGACAGACAGGCGGACATAGCTCCGCATAATCAACTCCGCTACCTATAAGGATCTAGAATAGATATACTTTATGGGGTCGAAAATTATATTATAGAAATTACAAACGGAATGACAAACTTATATATACCCTTCTCATGAAGGTGAAGGGTATAAAAATAAGCATCATTTAAAAGGACAACATTTTACAACTGCGAAGAAATCCGGAGGCCACCAGAAGTCGTTAACTGAGTAAACAAGAGAATTTAAATGTAAGATTATTTTTATATTTATTTTTTAAGGAAATATTTTTAACTTCAAAACTGAATAATTATCTTATAAAACAATTGTTCAATTCACAATCAAGTTGTATATTGTACCTACTAAAGTGTAGTAACAGTGATTGTGAACAGATCTTTGCAGCAAGTCATAAGTTTATGTTCTCAATGAAAAAAAAACAATCAAAACAAATATACATAAGAATGCACAGTGGGGCAGAATGGAAATTTTTTGGAAATAAATCTGGCATTTCTAAACGGCTGATCCGATCGGGATAAAATTTGGCGTGAGCGTAGCCAAGGAGTATTCGAGTTTAAGTTTTGAAGATGAACCCTGCAGATGCCCCAGGGAAGGCGCTGTGGCGGCTCAAAGTAGGGTACCTACGACATGTAAAATTTTTAAACTCGTGCCATTTTTTTGTTTTTCACCCAAATACAAAGATTTTTATATTTTGTGAAAGCGCTCATCGAGATCTTGAAAAAACATGCTTGGACATACTACTTATCTCTTATAATATCCGAGTTATAGGCATTTAAAAATTTAGTGATACAAAATTTACCATACCTTGGTCCGCCTTTTTTTGAATACCGGGCGTAATTTTGGACCAAATGGACTCAATTTTTTCTTGTTAGTTAGACAACAAAATTTCCAATAATATACAAAAAATTTCAGATCAATATCATTTACAGATCCAAAAATATACGTTTTTTAATTTAAAAATTCAAAAAATTTTAGATTTTTGGCGTTTTTTTTGCCAAAAATGTGTCTTAACTCTTTTATTAATAAAATAAAATTTTCTTTAAGAACATATAACAATTTTATAGTTTTCTAAAAGGTATCTTTACGCAGAACGCTTTGGCGTAAAAAACTTGTCCTATTTTTTGAAAATGTTGCCACTGCGTCCTTCCGAATGTGACCTATTTTTTATCAAAACTTCAACTTTGGGCGACATGTTCTAAAATCCCAAAGCTGGGATCAGAAAACTGAAAGCACTTTTGGAAACCTCAATATGTTTTCTATTTACTCCAAAAGTATTTTTCCAGCCCTGAAAGAAATGTGGACCCTATGGGCAAAAAAGTAAAAAATCCCATTTTTGGGATTTTCATTCCTATTTTTGGGAATTGCGGGGTGCCCTTTGACCTTTTCAATTTTTTTTTTGCATTTTCTTATTTTAAATGACAAATTTAACAAGCGTTGAAAATTTCATTGAGTTTTGTTCATAAATAAAGATTTTGTCATATATTACATATTTGTTTAATTTCTAAAACTATGATTTATATCAAAATTTTAATAGGATCGCAGATAGCTACAACAATTTAGTCCATATTTATCCCTTAATATCATTTTTTAGTTAGATATGGAAATTCTCGACCCTTTACAAAAAATTTCAAGCCAATATCTCAATTACATTCAAAAATATGTTCATTTAAACCTGTGTCCTTTAATTTCATCTTTTTCATATTTTAGTATTAAGTATGACAGAACATACATTTGGTGTTGAATAAAATATTTGGACAATTTTTAAAATTATTTCGTTAATTATTTTATTTAAGACTATAACATTGTATATACAATAAAAGTTATAATTTTATTATGAGCCACGCACAACAACACCTAAATCACCCCACACAAACCACCTTTCCCGCCCACCGAAATATAAAACACAATTTAATACAATATCATCAGTTAGTATAATAGCTTTTTTTATTTGAAATGTTTATCTTAAACATAATACAATTAATTCTTACAACCTACTTATATAGTTAATTCCTAACACTACTTATTTTCTATAAAATAATCTGTTATATCGGTATACATATCCAGAAGGTAATATAAGTCCTTTAAATCTTCCTTGTTTTGAGATGATAGAGTTTCATAACAAATCCATCTTTTTCGCATAGTTGAAAGAACAGGATCAGAAGATAGAAGTAAACTATTAAAAATATCTTCATTCTGTGATTGCCTGGAGCATTTTCTTGAGCTGAATAGTTGAACATGCTTAAAATCTCGATTCCTCTCTTCCTGGGCTTCTTCTGTTAACTCTCCAAGTGGAAGAATATTCGATTCAATTATTATTTGACCATGACACAATACTTTGTGTACTGTTGGTGTTAGTTCCCTCCATGGATACAGAGATACAAGTAATTTAGAAATTTCAGATGTATATTCCCCAAATCGATTTCCATTAATTTTATATTTACTATTCAGTGCCATTAAAATAGTGTTAACTCTTCGAAGCAACTCCTTGTCGATTCCAGTTATTTTTGAAGTAATTTCAAAATCACGAAAAAACCTTCTCGCCGTATTACCGTCATTTGTACTACCGCAACTTGAAAGTGGTTTGTCGATGTTTAATCCCATCTGAACTTTAAATTCTTCTTGGATTCTGCTCTTTTCCGCAGCTCTCAGTTCTTTCAATTCTTCATTATTTTTTGTTGATTTAGTAAGATTCTCTGGCACACTTCTATATTTGAGGATCGTATTCTGGCATGAAGTGGTGAAATTCCGAAAGACAGGTGTTCTTCATTAATACTTCTGCTTTTGTTTATATTTGAGAATTGCGACTTTTTCTCATTACATATTGAGCATCTCCAGAAGGAAGAAGTTTCTGTTATGGCATTGCTGACCTTTCCATCAATCACTGTTAAGCTTAGCTGATATGATACGTTAATAGAGAATTCCTTTATTTTTATGCAAATGGGCTCCAGTGCATTTATTTCATCTTTTAAATATTCCACTAAATCTTTTGTTGTTTTCTTTGACTCCTTTATATGTTCAAATCCAATGGGTCTACAAAAATTTTTTGAACCCGGAGTTGTATTGATATATATATCTTCAAATGAAATTCCGATGCTTGACGATGATGGATTAAGGGAATATGAACGAATTCGTAATGGCACTAATGATGACATAAATACACTTTTGTAGTCTGCTAATGTCCGACTTTTACAAGCTTGTTTGTATTCTGGAAGTGCTGATAAGCCGTCACATCCCCACTTACATATTAAGACAACATCACAGTTATGAATTTTCCTTAGTTGGTCTTCTGAAAAGTCTGACACAATTCTTGATCCTGTGTTTTCGAGCAAAGATGATATATCAATACACGCTTCCACATCATTAACAGCAATAGGTGATGGTAGGATAGTTTGTTTTTTTTCCAAGATCGCCTTCTATGATGGTAATATATTGTGTCCTTTTTCATGCAGAGCTTTCCTTAATATTTGGTACTTATTTCGACTGAGACCCAGTTCCAACATAAGCGCTATTGCTTCCTCTTCAGTAAAATTTGATTGTGATGTTGGAGTTGGTATACTTTCCACAATTCGCTTAAGTCGTTTTGGTGATGCATTAGGAAGAATAGTTGCAATATGTACGACATCCATAGGTTGGTTTTCCTTTTTCAGCATTTCGTTAAATGTATCAGCAATTTCCTCATTTGAGATTGAAAAAAGTTTTTGTGTGACCCTCTTTTTTTTTTTTTTGACCTTGAACATAAGTCTTCGTATGAATTGCAAGGCGCTCCTGTTGATGTGTTGTAAGTTGAGATTTCCGTAGTAGTTTCCATCCAACTACAAAATTTTAATAGAAATTTCTTTTGATTTCCATCCACAGACTTACTTTTTACATCAAAAAGTTTTAAAAAGTTTTCAATTTTTGATATGCCTGTTTTGTCTACTTTTCTACTATATGTAGTTTTTATATAATTTGAAATGTCTTCAATTCTTTCTGGCCCTTTTGAAGATACATTCCATAAAACGGAACACAACTCTTCGTTTAATGTAATCTTCATTGTAGATTTATTAAATATGGTACTTAAAATCTAAGAAGTTTACTTATATACCAATTCTTGTCATTTCCGATACAGGTATTTTAAAGTAAAAAATTACAAATTGTCTACCTATTAACATTTAGGACTATATTACTATAACCTGTAATTCAGTCATTGATATTTCTTATTAGTGAATGAATCGAAATTATCATTACCTGTATACTTTTACCTACATGATCATAAACGAAACAGAACGAAATGATCTGTCGAAAAAATTTAGGTAAAAAATAGTTATAAATTTTTGAAAATTTAAGCATAATAGGACCTTTCAATTATAAGGATAAGCAAACAAATAGAAAATAGGTAAATATAAGATTTAAATATGTTCTGTCATACTTAATACTAAAATATGAAAAAGATGAAATTAATGAGGTTTAAATGAACATATTTTTGAATGTAATTGAGATATTGGCTTGAAATTTTTTGTAAAGGGTCGAGAATTTCCATATCTAACTAAAAAATGATATTAAGGGATAAATATGGACTAAATTGTTGTAGCTATCTGCGATCCTATTAAAATTTTGATATAAATCATAGTTTTAGAAATTAAACAAATATGTAATATATGACAAAATCTTTATTTATGAACAAAACTCAATGAAATTTTCAACGCTTGTTAAATTTGTCATTTAAAATAAGAAAATGCAAAAAAAAATTGAAAAGGTCAAAGGGCATCCCGCAATTCCCAAAAATAGGAATGAAAATCCCAAAAATGGGATTTTTTACTTTTTTGCCCATAGGGTCCACATTTCTTTCAGGGCTGGGAAAATACTTTTGGAGTAAATAGAAAACATATTGAGGTTTCCAAAAGTGCTTTCAGTTTTCTGATCCCAGCTTTGGGATTTTAGAACATGTCGCCCAAAGTTGAAGTTTTGATAAAAAATAGGTCACATTCGGAAGGACGCAGTGGCAACATTTTCAAAAAATAGGACAAGTTTTTTACGCCAAAGCGTTCTGCGTAAAGATACCTTTTAGAAAACTATAAAATTGTTATATGTTCTTAAAGAAAATTTTATTTTATTAATAAAAGAGTTAAGACACATTTTTGGCAAAAAAACGCCAAAAATCTAAAATTTTTTGAATTTTTAAATTAAAAAACGTATATTTTTGGATCAGTAAATGATATTGATCTGAAATTTTTTGTATATTATTGGAAATTTTGTTGTCTAACTAACAAGAAAAAATTGAGTCCATTTGGTCCAAAATTACGCCCGGTATTCAAAAAAAGGCGGACCAAGGTATGGTAAATTTTGTATCACTAAATTTTTAAATGCCTATAACTCGGATATTATAAGAGATAAGTAGTATGTCCAAGCATGTTTTTTCAAGATCTCGATGAGCGCTTTCACAAAATATAAAAATCTTTGTATTTGGGTGAAAAACAAAAAAATGGCACGAGTTTAAAAATTTTACATGTCGTAGGTACCATACTTTGAGCCGCCACAGCGCCGTCCCTGGGGCATCTGCAGGGTTCATCTTCAAAACTTAAACTCGAATACTCCTTGGCTACGCTCACGCCAAATTTTATCCAGATCGGATCAGCCGTTTAGAAATGCCAGATTTATTTCCAAAAAATTTCCATTCTGCCCCACTGTGGAATGTCAGAAGATAAAAAAATCAAAAAATATTAAATTAATTAAACATGCGAAATAAACAAAATTAATTTCTTTGAATTTTCAATTCTTTTATTTTCTTTATTCCACATTTTAAACTAATAAATAAACTGTTTTTAATAAAATTTTAGTTTTTTTGTTTTGGTAAACAGCTGTTTGTTTTTGATTTCAGTGTTACCACTTTATCGTTTTTATACCTACCATCAAAAAAGATGGGGGGTATATTGATTTTGTCATTCCGTTTGTAACACATAGAAATATTGGTCATAGACCCACAAAAATATATATATTCTGGGTCCTCATTAAATTCTAAGACGATCTAGCCATGTCTGTCCGTCTGTCCGTCTGTCCGTCCGTCCGTCTGTCTGTCTGTCTGTCTGTTGAAAGCACGATAGAGTCCGAATGGAAAGAGCTAGAGGGTTGAAATTTCACATAAATATTTCTTATAGGTAAGGTTTGTTTGGTATTGAAAATGGGAAATATCGGTCCATGTTTTCGGATAGCCCCCATACAAGTGGCCCCTCGAAAAGCAGCTTTAACAGCCATAACTTTTTTAAAACTACGAATATAGCGATGAAATTCGATATAAGTAAGTTTCTTATAATCCAAAATCAATATGCGAAATTTTATGAGGATCGGTCCATAATTGACCCTACTCCCCATATAAGGTCCCCTTCAGAAAATGACTTTAACGCTCATTACTGGCTTAAAAATACTAGTATAGATGAAATTCGACATAAGTAAGTTTCATACGAGTCAAAATCTATCTAAAAAATTTTATGAGGATCGGTCCATGATTGACCCTACCCCGCATATAAGGTCCCCTTCAGAAAATGACTGCAACGCTCATTAATGGTTTAAATATACGAGTGTAGCGATGAAATTCGACACAAATAAATTTAATACGAACCAAATTCTATCTACCAAATTTTATGAGGATCGACCCATAATTGACCCTACCCCCCTATACATGGTCCCCTTCAGAAAATTACTTTAACGCTTATAACTGGCCTAAATATACGAGTATATAGATGAAATTCGACATAAGTAAGTTTCATTCGAGTCAAACGAGGTTTGATGGTGGGTATATAAGATTCGGCATAGCCGAATATAACACTCTTACTTGTTTTATGCTAAAATCGTTTGAATTTTTTGTTTATATGTTGAAATAAACAATTGGCAACACTAAACTTTCTTACAACATTCGAAAAACATATGAAAAATTGTCGTAGGAGTTGTATAGAGCTATTGCATAGAAAATACCAACAACATTGTTATGACTATTGTAGCAGCTGCTGACATACAACGCTACAACATCGATTGTGAATTGAACAATTATCCTTTGAATCATATAATTTTTATACCCACCATCAAAAAAGATGGGGGGTATATTGATTTTGTCATTCCGTTTGTAACACATAGAAATATTGGTCATAGACCCACAAAAGTATATATATTCTGGGTCCTCATTAAATTCTAAGACGATCTAGCCATGTCTGTCCGTCTGTCCGTCTGTCCGTCCGTCTGTCTGTCTGTTGAAAGCACGATAGAGTCCGAATGGAAAGAGCTAGAGGGTTGAAATTTCACATAAATATTTCTTATAGGTAAGGTTTGTTTGGTATTGAAAATGGGAAATATCGGTCCATGTTTTCGGATAGCCCCCATACAAGTGGCCCCTCGAAAAGCAGCTTTAACAGCCATAACTTTTTTAAAACTACGAATATAGCGATGAAATTCGATATAAGTAAGTTTCTTATAATCCAAAATCAATATGCGAAATTTTATGAGGATCGGTCCATAATTGACCCTACTCCCCATATAAGGTCCCCTTCAGAAAATGACTTTAACGCTCATTACTGGCTTAAAAATACTAGTATATAGATGAAATTCGACATAAGTAAGTTTCATACGAGTCAAAATCTATCTAAAAAATTTTATGAGGATCGGTCCATGATTGACCCTACCCCGCATATAAGGTCCCCTTCAGAAAATGACTGCAACGCTCATTAATGGTTTAAATATACGAGTGTAGCGATGAAATTCGACACAAATAAATTTAATACGAACCAAATTCTATCTACCAAATTTTATGAGGATCGACCCATAATTGACCCTACCCCCCTATACATGGTCCCCTTCAGAAAATTACTTTAACGCTTATAACTGGCCTAAATATACGAGTATATAGATGAAATTCGACATAAGTAAGTTTCATTCGAGTCAAACGAGGTTTGATGGTGGGTATATAAGATTCGGCATAGCCGAATATAACACTCTTACTTGTTGTATTTGTTGTATTGATTGTGAGGCTTAAAACTGGCTTATTCAATGAAAAGTGTAGTGGACACTTTAACGGACGAAGAATTGAAATATTTAACTAATCACAGGACACTAGATATAGTTGACGAAGAATTAGAAGAACTAGAAAGAAAATATAGTGTAGACGACTCAGTTGACGAAATTACTGTACTATTTAGGAGTATGACAACAAACAATATGGACACAGAACAGGTTTTAGGTCTAGTTACACAATCTACGGCACTACTCCTAAGAGAGTTGGAATTGCTGAAGGTAAACTTTGACAGACTTACAGTCACAAATACTGTTACTGAATACAGACAGGAAACTATTGACGAAACCAAATGATGTGACGAAAGTTTGGACATTATTAAATCCCTTCCAAGTTTTAATGGTAAGGATTTCGTATGTGAGTTGGCGAGAAGCAGCAAACAATTCAATGAGTCTTTACGTTAGGGGTAGTCGTAGGTACTTCGCGGCATTAACTATTTTACGTAATAAAATATTAGATGATGCAAATTACACTTTTTATAGCTCGTTTAGATTTTGCCTATGCCGACAAAAGGCCAATTCATATTATTGAACTGAAATTAAGTATTATGAGACAGGGTTCCTTGACTATTTTAGATGATTATAAGAAACTGACCTTATTAATAAATAAGACAATAATGACTCACGGTTCAAATTCTTCTTTGACAAATGAATTGAATAATAAAAATCGTCAATATGCTCTCAAGGTTTTTATTACTGGATTAAATCCGCCATTGGCAAATATTCTATTTTCAATATCACCTTCTGACTTACCTAATGCCTTAGCCAAGGCTCAGGAATTAAAAGCAAATCATGTTAGAGCTAATTTTGCAGTTCAAAAATCAATTCAATAGCCAAAATCCAAGAAATAACAAGTAAGAAATTATAGTCGGGCGAGGCCGACCATATAATACCCTACAACTGTTACAAAAATAAAATGTGATTTAGTTTTCATAATAGAGCATTTAAGTTGAATTTCTCCTTGCCTTGAATTATACTTAAGCCATTTATTGCTGAATAAAATTGTGGACATTTAAGTCAAATTTTGAAGGGGGATTTGTATAGGAGCTATGGTCAAATGAGACCCTATAATTATAAAATTCACGAGAGTCATCAAGGCTAGTATAGAACTTGGTTTTGCAGCTTTTTGTCGAGATACGAGTATATTAAACATAATTATAAACTTAAAATCCCTATTCGTCGGGTTCAGTTGTATGGGGGCTAGGTGAAATAATGGACCATACCATAGAAGATCATCTGCCAAATTTCATTGAATTATCTTTAAAATTGCGACCTATAGTTTGAATAAAATGTTTACAAGCCCTATTCGGGGGTTCAGTTGTATGGGGGCTATGTGAGAAAATGGACCGATGTTAACCATTTTCAATAGGCTTCGTCTCCGGTACCATAGAAGATCATCTGTCAAATTTCATTGAATTATATTCAAAATTGCGACCTGTAGTTTGATTACAAGGTTTATAAGCCCTATTCGGGGGTTCAGTTGTATGGGGGCTAGGTGAAATAATGAACCGCTGTTAACCATTTTCAATAGACTTCGTCCCTGGGACAATAGAAGATCGTGTGCCAAATTTCATTGAATTATCTTCAAAATTGCGACCTGTAGTTTGATTACAAGGTTTACAAGCCCTATTCGGGGGTTCAGTTGTATGGGGGCTAGGTGAAATAATTAACCGATATTAACCATTTTCAATAGGCTTCGTCCCTGGGACAATAGAAGATCATGTGCCAAATTTCATTGAATTATCTTCAAAATTGCGACCTGTAGTTTGATTACAAGGTTTACATGGACGGACAGACGGACGGACGGACGGACATAGCTAAATCGACTCAGAAAATGATTCTAAGCCGATTGGTATACTTTAAGGTGGGTATAGGACCAATATTATTGTGCGTTACAAACATCAGCACAAATCCAATATACCCTCCCCACTAAAGTGGTGTAGGGTATAACCAGAATGTTTTACGATTTCCTCCGAGAAATCACAATAACAATTTTCAGTACCAAAATAATCGTCACATACGTCAGGCAAAGCCTGAACCGATGGAAATCGGCAGTTCAGCAAATCTTGCTGTCAACACAAACAAAATTCCTCAAAATGGACAAACTCAAAATTACGCTCGAAGACCACAATTCGGTCAATGGCAGCAACGACCACGAAACTCCAATCAATTTTTTCAAAGACCTCAATTTAATCACGGCTTAAAAAGACAACAGCCAAGTGGACAACAGTTTAGTTCTCAACCAAAAAAATAAGACACAAAGAATAAATAATTTAAATGAAACTGCTTTTTTAGACATGACCCCGGATTGCCCCATATCATCAGAACGGGAGCATCCGGAAGAACTTACAGAATTTTAATTGACAGTGGGGCAACCAGTTATTACTGCAGCCCAAATGTCCTTACTAACAGGAAAGAATTAGTTCTTAAAAAGAGAATTAAAACTATAAATAAAACTATAAATGGATTTACAATTATTGACCATTTCTACGATGAAAGACTTTTTGGTATAACGGAAAGATTCTATGAAATTCCCAACTTAGAATCTGATTTATTAATAGGATATAATTTAAAACAAGTAAGAAATTATAGTCGGGCGAGCCGACCATATGATACCCTACACCTGTTACAAAAATAAAATGTGATTTAGTTTTCATAATAAAGCATTGTAGTTGAATTGTACCTTGCCTCAGATAATTAAGCCATTTATTGTTGAATAAAATTGTGGACATTTAAGTCAAATTTTGAAGGGGGCTTTGTATAGGTGCTATGGTCAAATGAGACCCTATAATTATAAAATTCATGAGAGTCATCACTTGGTTTTGCAGCTTTTTGTTGAGATACGAGTATATTAAACATAATTATGAATTTAAAAGCCCTATTCGTCGGGTTGTGGGCTAGGTGAAATAATGGACCGATGTTAACCATTTTCAATAGGCATGATCTCCGGTACTATAGAAGATCATGTGCCAAATTTCATTGAATTATCATCAAAATTGTGACCTGTAGTTTGATTACAAGGTTTACAAGCCCTATTCCGGGGTTCAGTTGTATGGGGGCTAGGTGAAATAATGGACCGATCTTAACCATTTTCAATAGGCTTCGTCCCTGGGACAATAGAAGATCATGTGCCAAATTTCATTGAATTATCTTCAATATTGCGACCTGTAGTTTGATTACAAAGTTTACATGGACGGACAGACGGCAGACGGACATTGCTAAATCGACTCAGAAAATGATTCTAAGCCGATTGGTATACTTCAAGGTGGGTATAGGCCCAATATTATTGTGCGTTACAAACATCAGCACAAACAATATACCCTCCCCACTAAAGTGGTGTAGGGTATAAAAAAAAAGCAAATATTAAACTTGATTTTGAAAATGGCACGATTACTTGTGGCAATAAAACTGAAAATAAATTTTAATAGACCTACGTCAATATCTAGTTGAACTATTAGTGATAATAATCATAGAAGGGAAATTGAAGAAAATATTATAAATAAGATTACCAACTCAGGAAATAATCTTGAGGACAAACCTTATGTAGATGATACTCTAAAATAGGAGAAAAATAAAATTGATCGATTAGAATGTGAAATTCGCAAGGAAATAGATAATTTACATTCAAAAATTAATACAATTTTACCATTAAGAACGGATATAAAAGCTGAGATACCTACAATTGCCGAAACTCCTATATGGAGTAAGCAATATCCCCTCTCAGTAAATTCATTTGTAAACAAAGAAATACAAAAACTATTAAATGATGGAATTATACGTCCCAGTAAAAGCCCTTACAACTCCCCAATATGGGTAGTGCCAAAAAAGGAATTAATGAAGATGGGACTAATAAAATGCGAATGGTAATCGATTATAAAAAATTAAATGAAAACACAATATCATATAAATATCCGATACCGGATTGTAACGTTATACTTTAAAATTTAGGAAAAGCGAAATACTTTTCCACCATTGATCTCGAATCCGGCTTCCATCAAATTTTAATGAAACCGGAAGATATTGAGAAAACTGCATTTTCCATAAATAATGGAAAATATGAATTTATTAGACTACCTTTCGGATTAAAAAATGCACCAAGCATTTTCCAAAGCGCCATGGATAAGATTTGAAGAGACTATATAGGGAAATTTTGCCATGTCTATATAGATGATATAATTGTTTACTCTGAAAATTTAAAAGAACATTAAATGACGGTATAATACGTCCCAGTAAAAGCCCTTACAACTTGATCTCGAATCCGGCTTCCAACAAATTTTTCATAGATTATGCATTTTCCATAGATTATAAAATTTGTTAACTAACCAAGTTGCACTATCGCAACCTGACTTTAATAAAAAATTTACACTGACAACTGACGCGTCTAACGCAACAGTTGGAGCTGTCTTAACCCAAGAGGGTAAACCTATAATTTTTATCTCAAAAACGCTGACTTCTACTGAACAAAATTAGGCTACAAATGAAAAAGAATTATTCGCTATAGTTTGGTGGTTAAAGACCTTGAGAAATTATTTGTATAGTGTTGCAGATTTGGAAATACATACTGACCATCAGCCACTAACATTTGCAGAATACAAATGCAAAACTTAAAAGGTGGTCTTTTATAGAAGAGTATTCCCCGAAATTTGTTTATAAGCCGGGTGCGACAAATGTTGTAGCAGACGCTACAATAATAATTTGAATAATATTTCTGACGACGAATCTTTACATAGTACACAACATTCTGCCGAAAGTAGTGAAGAATTCACTATTAAGGAAACTTCCAAACCACTCAATGAATTTAAACAACAAATTCTTTTAAGCGCGATCAATTTCACAAATTTTGAATCACTTACTCAATTTAATAGAACTAGACACATTATAGAAATTGATACAAGGGAAAATCTCAAGAACAAATTCAAAGAAATTTTACGACCAAATTTAGTGACAGAGACAGATTGTTGTCCTGAAGATCTATATGAGTTTAAGGAAACAATAAAAGGAATATTTACCAACAAGTTTGTTTTTACAAGAATCTTTGCAATTGATATTGTTAATATTGATGACCAAAAAGCCATTATTAAAGAAACTCACACTGGGGCAAATAGGAGTTCTAAAGAAAATCATAAACAAGTTTATAAACAATATTATTGGCCCAGGATGATTGATCATTTTAAGGAATTGAATTGAATTCCAATTGGAGAGGTTCCAATTCCTAGCAAGTAAGGAGAGTTTCTTCACATTGAAATTTTTTATGCCCAAAATTTGAAATTCCTTACATGTATTGATGCTTATTCGAAATTTCTCGTAATAAAGCAAATAGAAGACAAAACAAATTTAGGCGAAACAAGTAAGAGTATTATATTCGGCTATGCCGAATCTTATATACCCACCATCACACCTCGTTTGACTCGAATAAAACTTACTTATGTCGAATTTCATCTATATACTCGTATATTTAGGCCAGTTATAAGCGTTAAAGTAATTTTCTGAAGGGGACCTTATATAGGGGGTAGGGTCAATTATGGGTCGATCCTCATAAAATTTGGTAGACAGAATTTGGTTCGTATTAGATTTATTTGTGTCGAATTTCATCGCTACACTCGTATTTTTAAACCATTAATGAGCGTTGCAGTCATTTTCTGAAGGGGACCTTATATGGGGGGTAGGGTCAATCATGGACCGATCCTCATAAAATTTTTTAGATAGATTTTGACTTGTATGGACCGATCCTCATAAAATTTTGCATAGTGATTTTGGATCATAAGGAACTTACTTATGTCGAATTTCATCGCTATATTTGTATTTTTAAACAAGATATGGCTGTTAAAGCTGCTTTTCGAGGGGCCACTTGTATGGGGGCTATCCGAAAACGTGGACCGATATAGCTCATTTTCAATACCAAACAAACCTTACCTACAAAAAATATTTATGTGAAATTTCAACCCTCTAGCTCTTTCCATTCGGACTCTATCGTGCTTTCAACAGACAGACAGACGGACAGACATGGCTAGATCGTCTTAGAATTTAATGAGGACCCAGAATATATACTTTTGTTGGTCTATGACCAATATTTCGATGTGTTACAAACGGAATGACAAAATCAATATACCCCCCATCTTTTTTGATGGTGGGTATAAAAATATTGGATATATTGCTGACCTTTCCTGCAGCAAGGAAAATAACGTTAGACAATGAACCAGGCTTTAAGACACCTACATTCCAATCCTTAAAGCAAAGATTAAAAATTTAATTATATTTTGCTGATCCCAGGCATAGTACTACTAACGGTCAAGTAGAAAGAGCACATTCAACCCTGATCGAAATAGCAAGATGTTTAAAAGAAGAATATCATCTTTTAGACACTGTTGAGATCTTTCATAGAGCAGCTCAACAGTATAATCTCACCATACATTCTGTTACAAATGAGAAACCATTTGCAGTGTTTCACAATAAAGATAATCATGAAAACCTGCGTAATAAATTATTGGAAGCTCAGACTAGAATGCTACCAAGAAATAACCCTACTCAAATCAGAACATTTGAGGAAAATGAGGAAGTTTATGAAAAATTAATAGTACAAAGGGATAAATTACTTCCACGTTACAAGAAACAGAAAATAAAGGAAGATTTAGGAAATAAGGTTAAAGTTTATAGTAGAAAAAGAATTATTCATAAGGAAAATATAAAAAATTAATTTTATCTTACAGAAAATGTTAAAATTGCTTATTTTACTGGCCACACTCACAAACTGCAGACCTGAGGTCCAAATACTAGACTATTCAAATTCTCAATTAATTTCAATACACACTGGACTAACAAGATTGCATGACGGAAATTTTAAATTAATACATTCTATATATTTGGACAAACATGAACAAGTAATTAGGAATTTAAAAGAGGAAATTCGAAGGAAAATACGTTCAAGCAACTCCATACTTCCAATACTCGAACATGAGATTGAACACACTCGACTTCAACTAAACAATATGAGACCAAGACAGAAACGTTCACTAGACATTTTAGGGACAGCTTGGAAATGGTTGGCAGGAACACCGGACCATGACGTTCATAAAATAGTACTTAAGAAAATAAATAACATGTTAGAAAACACGAACAGACAACGAATAATAAACAGGAGTACCGTCACAAGACTAAATTTAATGACTAATGTAACAAAGAAAATACAGACTGAAGATGACTTTAGAAAGGAATTTGAACAAAATTCGATTTATAGAATAAAATTAATAAAAGAAGAAATATTGAACATTCAATATGCTCTACAATGGGCCAAAGCAGGAGTTAGACTATGAACAATTTTGCAATTAGACTATGAACAATTTCCATATTCCAATATCGATGAAGCTTTAGAATTTTCAGATATTAGAATTGCCTCAAGCAATACAACAATCATTTATATAGTAAATTTGCATACTATTAATAAACAAATTTGTGAAAATATTGTAATTAAACCGTTAAAAAGACTTAATACTATGAATTGGAAGTGAAAATATTGTTAAATGTAAGAATGAAATTTTTGAAATGAAAACTAATTGCAAAACCCATAATAAGCTATCAATATGTAACAATAGAAATCTTTTTAATATTACAAACCCAAATTGTATTCGAAAATTATTGTCTAGTGAGATTCACAATTGTACATTTATAAATAATCAGCACGTCCCAACCATTGAAGAAATAAAACCGAGAATATAATACCACAATTAATTTAGACAGTATTGATTATTTTGCAATGGAAGTACATAATTGGAAACCGCTTCCACCCATTCTGCAATTAACATCTAATAAAAGAAATATTGAAGAAATTCTTTCTCTTCAAATGATGAAAGAAGTCCAGTTGACTAATGTTCAGGAATTAAGGTCATTATCAATCGAAGGAAGAATTGAGTTTTCTTTAAACATAATACTTTCAATGACAGTAATCATAATTATTATTTACACTATATGGAAACAAAACTCGGGGGAGTTTTCCCGTTTTTCCTACCGAGCGCGTCCCCGGGTGGCGGATAGGGGGTGGTGATGGACCATCTGTCCTCTCCCAGCTTTAATCTCACTTAAGCTGAGGGAGGGCAGATTGTCCACCACCTGGGAATATTATATTCCCCGCGGACCAAAAAACTGGAAAAAACAAATATGGAAAATAAAAATAAAAAGATAAAAGTTACGGTGCAGGGCCTAAATAACCCAGTACCGGCGGCAAGTGTTGATCTACTCGCGAGTCACGTGTCGGCGTCATCCTGCAATCGTGAGCAAAATACTACTACGGAGGTGGGTACCTTGGCCTCCGTGGCGGACAATACGTCAAGTGTACAGCATGCCACTGGCAAAAATATAGGGGCGAAAGAGAAGGATGTACTCGGAGTGAGCTCTATGCTACCTCAGCCTTTAAATATAGGTGAGGGCTCGGACTCTGAATCCTCAGATGATAATAATAACACCATTATAGCAAATCCCAAAAAGGATGAAGTAGAGCAAATGGTGATAGCATAGCTAAAGTACCTATTACTAAGAAAAGACTTTCTGGAGCACAAAGGAGGTTGAAAAGAGCCGCCATCTTACGCCAAAGTTGCCAGAAGAAGACACCGGGACGATCTCTGCTATGCAGTTTACAGGCAAAATTCCAGAGTAAAATAGAAGACCATGCAATCGCTTCAAAGGGCAAACAACCAATAGAGAGCGAGAGCTGCGAGTTCAGCATGGGCGTGATGTTGATGAGGTTGGCATCTCACCAATGTGTTAGCAACCTAAAGAACTTGGTGGAAAGTATCCCTCCTCCCTGGGACGGCGCTAGGCTGGGACTGGCAAAGAAGAGCGAGCTTCCGGTGCTCTTAAAGTCCACTGTGTACATAAAAGGATGGGGCAGTAAACTGGCCAATGAACGTATACTGGAAATTCTTGGAGGTCAAAATGCTGAGCTGGTCGTGGAAAAATGGGATGTCTTTTACAGGAAAGAAGAACCAGAAGAAAGTGTACTTGCCCTTTCCAAAATTGGGAAGGCGCCGATTGAAAGGGCTCTCAAAACCGGTCCCGATAAGGACACTAAAACACCTAAGACAGTACCCAAAGCATCATTAGCAAGTACTGGCAATGTTGAGGAGTCAAATCCTAAAAGCGAGGAGCAAATCACTCACCCGCCAGAAGACAGAACAAGTGTGCTCTCCAGAATTGGGAATGTGTCTATTAAAAATACTGCTATTCCTATGCCTGATAAGGACACTGCAGAACCATTAATAGCCACTTCAGGCTACCCGGTGGAGTCAAATCCAAAGAGCGAGGAGGTGATCACCAACTCGCTGGAAGACAGTTTAATGGATGACAATGATTGAGGTTATCCAAATAAACCTCCATCGGAGCGAGACAGCTACTAACGCTCTGATGGCTAAAATTAACACAGGTAAAATACATATAGCTTTAATCCAGGAACCTTGGACGATTCGCAACAAGGTTTCTGGATTAAATCACGTAAATTTCCAACATTTCTACGCTGATACAGGGTCTCGCCCGAGAACATGTATCTTAGTCACAAGAACTTATGTTTTCTCCTCTCAACAGGATTATCAACATCGGATGCAACGGTGCTGAATCAAGGTCGTGGCAACATATTCCTTGCATCTGTTTATCTGTTTACGTCGGATCTGATGAAACTGCTTGGGGTAGTACAAACACCAATCGCAGGGGACAAGCCCTCATGGATTTCCTTAATACTAAAGACTTGATATCATTGAACTTAGGTAATAAAACTACCTTCGTCAATAGAATCAGAGAAGAAGTATTAGATATAACTATATGTTCAGAAGAGCTTATAAACGAAATTCAAGATTGGAGAGTTTCGAACGAGCACTCCTTTTCTGACCATCGGTACATAAGATTCAAAATACTAAGGCCACCACCAAAGCCGATAAAGTTTCGGAATGATTCTAAAACTAATTGGACAATGTTCGGGACCTTACTAAAGAACCGTTTAGGTCAGGGCACTTTCCAATGTCAACATAAAGAGGATATAGATGCCAAAGTGGAAACGTTCACAAGCGCCCTGGTTGAATCGTTCGAGGCCAGCTGCCCTCTGCGAGAGCGGAGATCTGCCCAGGAGAAACCCTGGGTAACTGGGGAGATCCGGAACCTTGGGAAGACTCTTCGCAAACTATTTAACCGGGCACGGCGCTTTCAATAATGTGCACACTGATACCCTTATCCAATCCCTAGACCAGTTTTATGTTGACCGGGTGCTCCGTAACTGGATCAACTACATGTTAAGGAACAGATGGATAAGCTGCGAGATGTAAGATATAACTATCAGGAAAAAGGTATTTCGCGGTATACCACAGGGTGGTATTTTGTCACCTTTACTCTGGGTTACCACGATTAGGACTTAGACCTGTCTGCTATGCAGACGATGTCGTAATACTTTTTAAGGGAAAGGATCCAAATTACTTGTGTAGAAGAGCTGAGCAGGCTCTGAATACGGCCTTGAGCTGGGCTCAACTGAGAGGCCTCAATGTTAACCCGGCGAAGACGGAAATCTGTCTTTTCACAAGAAAGACAAAAATTTCTACGTATACTGAACCTTGCTTCCTAGGCAAGGAGATACCAGTGACAGACAAAGTTAAGGACTTAGGTGTAATACTTGACCGGAAATTAAAATGAAGACACCACATAGAGGATAGGATCAACAAGGCACATCGGTGCTGGGCGATATGTAGGAGAACCATAGGCATGAAATGGGGTCTTAGTCCTACTATGACAAATTGGTTTTATAAAAGTGTAATTAGACCAATTCTAGCTTATGTTACAATAATCTGGTGGACTGCTTTAAACAAAAAGTGTAATATCAAACTACTACAGGGAGTTCAGCGTACATGCTGCTTCGGTATAAGTGGTGTCATGTGTACTACTTCAACCAAGGCTCTGTAAACGTTGCTAGATATTCCACCTATTGAAACATATTTAAGATATGAGGCGGCGCTTACGGCCGAACGCTCTTAACTTTAGGCGAACTGGCCAAAAACGGTTATAGGACACGTCATCAATGTATACTGGACACATTGGAAGGTTATACACATTCATCGGACGTGCCTGATCGCATACGAGACACAGAATATGTCGGAAACTTTGAAACGCTAATCCCAGATAGAATGTCTTGGTCAAGCGGAACATTGGAGCAAATACCAGTAGGAATCCGATGCTACACGGATGGCTCTAAATTAGGGGACAAAGTGGGTCTGGGGTTCTATATTGAAGACCCAGAAACAAAAATATACCACCGTTAACCTAATCATAACACAAGCTTCCAGGCAGAAGTACGAGCACTAACAGAATGTGTAAATTGGATTAGAATAAATATGGCGCCCACAGGGCTTAATATATTTAGCGACAGCCAGAAGGCAATTAGGGCGATATCAGGTGATAGAATTAAATCTAAGACCGTATTGGATTGTAAGAAAGCTTTAACTGAATACTCTCCCAGAAGTAAGGTTTACATCATATGGGTACCAGGCCACTCGGCAGTAGTCGGCAACGAAAGGGCGAATGTAATAGCTTTAAAGGGAAGGGAGCTCGATGTAGTTAACCTGACAAACGCAAAACCATTCGACGCAACATAAGCTGAATTAAAAATATGGAAGAGAGAATCCCATAAGGCCTCTTGGAATAATGAAACGGTGGGTAGAACCACAAAGATTCTATGGAGTGACCCTGATGAGAGCAAGACGAAAAATCTCCTCAAAATGAGCAAGTCTGAGGTTAGTATGATGGTACGTATTCTGAGTGGACACACAGGATTACGTGCACATCTATACAAAATTGTGACGTGCGGATTAAGACGAATGTAGAACATGTGGAGAGGACAGTAAAACTCTGGAGCACTTTCTTTGCCACTGTCAGGCATTCGTCGAAGTTAGATCCAAGTATCTTGGAAGTTATGTTATTCCGGAAATAGCATTCTTAACCAACACTGATTGGAAGATTCTAAGGAATTACGTCCAGGAAACTGAGTTTCTGAACATGGAAAAATAATACATTCAGTGAACAATTTTTTTTTTATGAATTGGAGTGCACAACAGGCCCGATAGTGGCCTAGGTGTATTTCTTCGGATTTGATGTAGTATACATCCTCCTATCAACCTAACGTAACCTAACCTGGAAACAAAAAGACAAAGTAAATTCCACAACCAATAATCATGGAACTAAGCCAACAACAAAGAATCCGCCAAATAGACAAAAATTTATTAGAACATTAAAACTAATTTTCCAAAACGATTCAATCGGGACGATTCAACTAACAAAAAGGGGGAGTTATGGATATATGTAGTGTTTATATGGGGGGTAGGGTACAAATATATCACTTCTAAATATTGCAAATTTATTTTTTATATTATTTTAATCTTACTTTGAAAGTAAATGCATAAAACGAAAGACACAATAGGGGTTGTTGTTGTATTAAAAGAACTGGTTTATTATTGATGCACTCTTTTGTTTGTTTTGTTTATTGGTTGATAGTTACTGCACAACTGGCTTGATTTTTACAAGATCAATAAGTAATAAGCATAAAACAATAAAAGTAATGACAGTTTACAGCGAATTAAGCAATGAGAGAACAAAAGAGATTAAGAAAAAACAACCACCAAATGATATGATTTCCAGTATACTGGTGGTAAATTAATTACGGGCAATTTAAATAATTAAATAATAAATAACAAAGTTTAGTAAATACTAAATAATTCTCTTGAACTAAACATTCCGGCCCCCTTGCGGTTACGCAAAATCACAAGAGGACAGGATGGTTATTCCAAGCCTTCGGGAAAATTTCATAAATAAATAAATTCAAAATAGTTTTATGGCAAATTGGAATAAATGTTTAAAAAAAAACAAAAGCTTAGATACACAATATGTACAATATTGAGTGATAAAATAAATTAAATTTTTTACAAACAAAAAGATAATTTTTTCCGTTTTTTTCTTTTTAAGAATAATTACAGTGTTGGCAAAATTAATAGCACAGTTCATTTTAGTTTTTTTATAAGAAACAGTTTAACAGTTTAAACAAAAATTCAATGTTTATGAAGAAACAACTTTCAGATTTTATGACTAATTATAGCAAATTCATTATGTTTTTCAAAATAATTCATAGTATATAATAATTCATAATAATAATAATTCATAATAATTCATAATTCATATAATTCATAATTACATTTCTACACAAATTTTAAATGTATATAAAATTGTCTATAATGTATAAATATAATAGAATATGATTTACGATCGGCGAACATTCCCGATTAGGATCCAGCCTAATACGGTGTCCTGGGCCATCGGAGAGGTGAGTGTGGGTGGACGAATTTCTGATTTGATGATATGAGGATAAACGTCAGCGCCGAGAATTAAGTCGATTTCTGACTCGTTATAAAATCTTGGATCTGCCAGATACATGTTTCTGTATGGCTCAGCAATAGACGCATCTAGCTCTAGTGGTCGCTGAAACTGTGGTAACTCCTTGGTTACTGAGGCATTTATAATGATCACAGGTCTGTTGACAAAATGTGGTCTAAAAGTAATTTTGCAAAAACGATGGGAACCTGACCTTTCAAGTGGCAGACGATGACGGGTTGGTAAAAATTCTGCAATTTGGCTGGTTTCAACTGAAGGGTTTATAATGCCACGTACATCACGCCAATCACCAGCAAACCTGATTTGACTATTACAGTCGGTCGTAAAATTGTTGACTGCAAAAGATTTCTTTCTGGGTTGATGTTGAGGTTTTGTATTGGTCTGATGAGAGCATGAAAATGCAAAAGGGTATGGTGTTTTTGTTGACAAATGTGACACCTTTCGGAACTACGACATCTTGCCAGGACGTGACTGTGGGCTAAACAATTTTGGCAGTATTTATATTGTTTCACAATTTTGAGTTTGGATGTTAAATTCATGTTATTAAACTTGTAGCAGGATCGTAAAGGATGGTCTCTTCTACACAAGCGGCAGTCGGGTTGATGACGTTGATATCTTCGTCTTTCTATGGGAGATAAACTTCTTCTTACGGTTAGATTTCGTCTTTGACGGTGTTGTGGGGCCATAGTGCTGTAAATAAAAGGGAGAATTAGTTTGATTCGTTATTATTGGGGGTCAGGAGAACTAATTTAACAATTGGCCTTGTTATAGAACCAGTTGTGGTAACGATTTCTGCCACTCTGACTTTATTGTCTTGACCAGTGGAAACTTTTTGTATACGACCAAGTCGCCATTCATTTGGGGGAAGATGATCTTTCTTGATTGCAACTAGGTCACCAACAGCAAAGTTTCTTTGGGGATATTTCCACTTTATGCGTTTATGCAATTCTTTTAAATACTCCTCTTTCCATCTGCATGCGAAATGATGGTGGAGTACATTTAATTTTTGCCATCTGTTTGCATAACTAAGTGATCGACTAGAGAAGTCTGGTTCAGGTGGTGACAGCAGAGGGGCGCCAATAAGAAAATGGCCGGGTGTCAAAGCGCTTATTTCATTGGGGTTGTCACTCATTGGACTTAATGGCCTTGAGTTGAGACAAGCTTCGATTCTTGAAAGCATCGTGGTGAATTCTTCAAAGGTAAAAGTTTGTGCATGAGTAATTTTCTTAAGATGTGATTTAAAACTTTTCACTCCTGCCTCCCAGAGTCCTCCCATATGAGGAGCTCCAGGGGGGTTAAAACGCCACTCGATGTTTTGAAATGCATTTTGAGACTGGATATTAGTTCGTACTTGGGATAAGAGATTTTCTTGGGTTTTATTGAATATATTGGCTGCGCCTACAAATGCAGTGCCATTATCAGAGAACAGAACTTGTGGGGTGCCTCGGCGGGAGAAAAAACGGGAGAATGCTGCTAAAAAGGCTTGGGTTGAAAGTTCACTGGTGGCTTCCAAATGAATTGCTTTCGTAGCAAAGCAAACAAATACTAGAACATAACCTTTAGTGATTTTACATCCGCGACCTGCAAATGACTTTATATTAAATGGGCCCGCGAAATCTAAACCGGTGTTGCAGAAAGGACGTGAAAGGAATGTACGTTCAGGGGGAAGTGAAGCCATGAGTTGTTGACTTTGCTTTTTCTTAAATAAAACACAAGTCTTGCAGTTAAATATAATGGTTTTGACAAGATTTTTCAGTTTCGGTACCCAAAACTCTAATCGTACTAGACGTATTAGAAGAGAATTTTCTCCATGTACTGTGTATTTGTGTAAAAGTTCTAAATATAAACGGGTAAAGCGACCTGAGTAGGGGAGAATCTTAGGAAATCTTTCATCATAAGATAGCATTTCACTCCGAGAAAGTCTACCATTGATCCTCATTATGCTATCAGAATCGATAAACGGGTTAAATGTTAACAAGGGACTTTTCTTGGGAATCTCTTGTCCTCTAGAAAGCAATGAATATTCGAGAAAGTAAAACTTTTGACAAGAAACCACTAAGCGAAGTTTAACATGTTTCATTTCTGTGTGTTGAATGGTGAGAGAGGGATAATTATATGTGGTTTTATAACGTGGGTGAGTAGAATGATAAAATCGATATATATAAGCGATTACACGCATGGCACGAGAGAGATCAGAGAAACGGTTTAAAATATCTTCAAAGTTTTGATTTAAATGAGTTTTTACAGGTCTAACCTCTTCGTGAGTATCTATAACAGGCAAAACTGATGGCCATTCAGAACTAGGGAGTTTAAGCCACGTTGGTCCATGCCACCATAGATCGTTGCTTATCAAATCCTTTGCAGTAAGGCCTCGAGATCCCAAATCAGCTGGGTTATCTTTGGAGGAAACATGACGCCATTTATCATTTCCAACTTTTTCTACTATAGACGTGATTCTATTGGCGACGAAAGTGGTCCAATGCGAGGGGTGTTTTTGAAGCCACGATAACACAATAGTTGAATCTGTCCAGAGATGTAGATTGCATTTAGCAAAATTAACTTGGGACAGAAATGTTGAGATCAATTTTGCTAATAATTCAGCACCACATAGTTCTTTCCTGGGGAGTGTAACGAATTTTACTGGGGCAACTTTAGTCTTGGCTAAGAGTAAATGAGTTGATATGTGACCTGTTTCGCTTGTTGTTCGAAGATATAGGGTAGCAGCATAGGCTTTTTCAGAAGCATCACAAAAGCCATGAAGTTCTACGAAGTATGAGGGGGTATAATTTACAAATCGGGGTATTTTTATCATTCCAATGTTCGGGTAATCATCTAAAAGCGAAAGCCAATTACGCAAAGTTTCCGGCTTTAGTGGATCATCCCATTCGATTTGATCTTTCCAGATCTGTTGCATTATCATTTTCGCAACAATGATCTTTGGGGCTAGCCATCCAGCGGGGTCAAATAATCTTGCAATATCTGACAAAACAGTTCGTTTGGTTATATTATTTCGGATCGGCTGAGTTATGGGGTTAAAGTAGAAATAATCTTGACTCGCATTCCAGCGTAGTCCTAGTGTTTTAGTTGTAACTGTGTCTTCAAGCTCTAATGTATCAGACATAAGTAAATGTTCGGGTTCTAAGCCTTTTAGTAGGGATTTTTCGTTTGAAATCCATTTACGGAGGGGGAATCCAGCAGAATTTAGGATTTTAATTAAGTTATCTCTTGATTTTAAGGCTAAAGAAAGATCATGGGACCCTGCTAGCACGTCATCGACATACATGTTCTCTTTGAGTATGGTAGATATTTCGGGGTAATCATTATTACAGCATGTAGCAAGTTCGATAAGAGTTCGCAGGGCTAGGTATGGAGCGCAGTTAACTCCAAATGTTACGGTTTGTAGCTCAAAATCTTGGGGTTCCTTTTCAGAAGAACTTCGGAATAAAATCCTTTGATATGGGGTGTGTTGTGGGTTAACAAGTATCTGCCTGTACATCTTCTCGATGTCTGCATTAAAAACATATTTGAACAATCGCCAACGGGTTATAAGGACAGTTAAATCTTGTTGTAAAACTGGTCCGGGGTATAAGACGTCATTTAGACTTAGTCCAGACGTAGTGGGGTTAGAGGCGTTGAATACAACACGAAGTTTAGTGGTTGTAGATTCGGGTTTGAGCACAGAGTGATGGGGTAAATAGTAGGAAGAGTTAGAGGGTTTAGATAAATTGGAATTTACAGCCATCATATGATTTAAATTTGAATATTCTTCGATTACTTTGTCGTAATCATACTTTAATTTCGGGTTATTTTTGAGTCTGCTTTCATTTCTGAGAAATTGCGATAAAGCAGAGTTGCGAGAGTTGCCTAGGGGAATATTATTAGAATATTCAGATTTAAAGGGCAAGGACACAACGAAACGACCATTTTCGTCTCTAAATGTTGTATTTTTATATAAATTTTCGCAAAAGATATCTTCATTAGATTGGGCTGGTTTTTCATGAACTTCTTCAAGTTCCCAGAATTTAGTAAGTTGTGCGTTTAAGTCGATATGGTTCATATATGATGAAACAGAATTTAAAATAGGGGTAGGAGATTGTAATTTCCCAGAGATTATCCATCCGAAAATGGTACGCTGAGCGACGAGTGATCTATTATAATCCCAACGAATACCATCTCTAAGGATTTTTGGGTAAACATCACAACCAATCAAAAGTTCAACATTCGAAGTTTTAGAAGAGTAGCTATCAGCTAAGGGAAGATTAGAAAACTTGGTACTCATAATGGAAGAGAGTTCGTAATAGGGTAAATCTCCTGTCAGTTTATTAACAACGAATGCATCGGTTGAAGTTTTAAAGAGTTTTTCTAGAGGTGAACTTATTGTAATAGTACAAATTCGAGTAGCAGTAGCAGATAACGAACCGCTAAGACCAGTTATAGTTGTATGTGAAGTTTTTGTGGGGATTGCCAGAGAAGCTTGGAGTTTTTTAGAGATAAAGGTGGCCTCTGAGGCTGAATCAATAAGAGCTCTTACGGTACAACGCACATCACCTACACAAACATCAACTAACGCTGTGCCAAGGATAACAGAGTTATGTGTTGTGGACTGTAGTTGGGTTGAATATGCTTGACGTAATCTTGCGGCAGCAGCAGCTGAAGTTTCGGGGTTATCACGAGGATTGCCAACGGTTTGTGAGGGGTGTGAATCGTGATCGTGATTATTATTATTATTGTTATTATTGTTCGTTGTGTAATCATTAAAGGGTCTAGTATTAGTTATTTGGGTTACAGGTTGATTTTCGGAACGGTGTAAGAGGGAATGATGTTTCTGTTTACAGAATGAACATCTGAATTGACTTTTACAAGATTTATGATCATGTGAGGCTGCTAGACAGTTAGTACACCGCCTTTGTTTTTTAACCAACGAATATCGATCTTCACTTGACATTGATAAGAAAGTGGGACAAAACCTTAAGGGATGTGGTTCTTGACAAAGTGGACATTTTAGAGGCTTATCTGTTTTAACTTTTGTTTGAAATGTATTAACTTTTTTAGAATTATTGGGAATCTGTTTCTTCGGATTATATTTCTTATAGTTATTTTGAGAATCAGACGAAGTAGTTCTTATATCCGCGAAGCCTTCAAGAGATTGATATCTAGAAGTTAAAAAGCTATCCATTTCCTGCCAAGTGGGTAATTCTTTACTATTCCCTAAATGTTGTTGCCATAAATGTAAGCTTATATCAGGAAGACATTTTGCACAAATAAAAACAAAGATAACGTCCCAGTTTTTGGTATCTATTTGAAGCAGCGAAAGATTTTTTATACAATCGTTTATTGATTGTTGGAGTTGTTTTATACAGCGACCAGATTCTTTAGAAATAGGATTATTCAATAAGTTAAACAGAGTTTTCAATTGTGAATTAACAAGAATACGGGAATTTTCATATCGTTCGACAAGGTTTGTCCACGCCATATTGAAACCATCATTAGTGAGTGGACAATTCTTTAAAATCTCATGGGGTTCGCCTTCTGTCTTTTTTAGTAAATGAAATAGTTTTTCAACAGGGGACAATCGGGAGTTGTTAATATAAAGGGCCGTAAACATATCACGGAAGGGGGGCCAAGAGACATAATCTCCATAAAAAGTTTGCGTATCGCATGGGGGTAAAGATATGTTAGGGTTAGAATCAGCTACAGGTGTAGGGGGGTTGACAGCAGGGATATTACTATTTCGGAGGGAGTCTAAAATCTCATTAGCCCTAGACAATGCTCGAACATGGGAATCAAAAGTTTTAAAGAATCTTTCCTTTAGAGTTTCTACACTGATATTTTCCTGTACAGTATTATAATTTTGCAGAATCTTATCATAGGCTGCCCTAAAATCTGACCAGTGTCGAAGAATCTCATCTTTATGTATGTCAAGGGTGTGTACTGTATGATTAGTAACTGCGGTGCCAGAGAAAAAAGCTTCAAATTCTACAACCTTATCAGAAGATCGGATAAATTCATCTAAAGTCGACATTTCCAGTTTGTATTCAAGAAACTATACGAAAAAACAACTTTGGGTTTCGGAACAATTAGTGATCAAAGAATTTTCAGTATTTTTCTCAAACGTAAACAAAATATTGGCTTTACGACTCAACACAATTTAAAACTTTGTTTAGATTTCTATAATTCAAGGGGTTTAAAAGTAATTTGATAAAAATTCAAAAAAAATTTATAAAATGTTTCAGAATTATCAGCAAATATTAAATCGTATTTACAACTTATTTACAGTTTTATAAATTGTGTAGCTTTTATTTGTATTGAACAAATAATACCAACATAATTTTCGTAGGGTGACTAAACACTTATGTTAGAGTTTCAAATTTATTGAGCAATTACTGTCTCTTTAATTTGTAGTTAACAGATCGAACTAATAGCTGTGGTATGTATTGGTAGTTCTCTTTGAGTGAGATAAGCTACAAGTAAATAATCACTGTAATCTTTTATGTTGATGAAAGTTAGCTACTCAATGTTAAAATGTCATCACTGTTAAAATTTATCAAAACTGTTATACAAAAATTATTTTAAACACTTGTGGATTACGTTCTTATTATGAAGGGATTTTTTATTTTTGAGAAATTTGTAACGGGTTGCATGTAAATATGGTTTAACGGTAAGGGCTAAATTGTTGTTGCACACTTCTTTTTTTATATTTTATTAGGGGTATGCAGATAAAAATATACGTATAATAAATTTCAAAGAAGAAATACCTTTTAAATAAATACTTGTTGAGCACTTGAAGATGGGGGTTAATTTTTATATGATGATGACTGGATGGTATTGTAGATCAGTTTCAGCAATATTTAGCACCACACTTTCACTTTAAGCCTGGGGTATGATTTATGATGAACGTTACCACTTTACCACAATAAACTTTAATTTTCACTTTACGCCTGGGGTTTTATGTATAGATGCACTTCAGCACATTACCACAAAAACTTTACTTTTCACTTTAAGCCTGGGGTTTAAAAGGGGTTTGCAATATTTAATAGTAAAATATTTGAAAAAATTTTATAGGGGGTTTTAATCCGGTTCGTGGGATCAAAATGTTTATATGGGGGGTAGGGTACAAATATATCATTTCTAAATATTGCAAATTTATTTTTTATATTATTTTAATCTTACTTTGAAAGTAAATGCATAAAACGAAAGACACAATAGGGGTTGTTGTTGTATTAAAAGAACTGGTTTATTATTGATGCACTCTTTTGTTTGTTTTGTTTATTGGTTGATAGTTACTGCACAACTGGCTTGATTTTTACAAGATCAATAAGTAATAAGCATAAAACAATAAAAGTAATGACAGTTTACAGCGAATTAAGCAATGAGAGAACAAAAGAGATTAAGAAAAAACAACCACCAAATGATATGATTTCCAGTATACTGGTGGTAAATTAATTACGGGCAATTTAAATAATTAAATAATAAATAACAAAGTTTAGTAAATACTAAATAATTCTCTTGAACTAAACATGTAGCATGAAAATGCTCTTATACAAATTTACAAAACTGTCTTAAATAAAACTGACCTAAATATGTTTCATTGAACCTGAAAATTATGTGCTGACAGTTAAAAAAATATTTATAAAAAATAGTTTACAAATAAATTCGCTGAACATTAAAAATATAGTATCAATTTACAAATAATTATGTTGCAATTCAATATTATGTTTTTATACCCTACACCACTTCAGTGGGGAGGGTATATTGGGTTTGTGCTGATGTTTGTAACGCACAATAATATTGGTCCTATACCCCTGAAAGTATACCAATCGGCTCAGAATCATTTTCTGAGTCGATTTAGCTATGTCCGTCCGTCCATGTAAACCTTGTAATCAAACTACAGGTCGCAATTTTGAAGATAATTCAATGAAATTTGGTACATGATCTTCTATTGTCCCAGGGACGAAACCTATTGAAAATGGTTAAGATCGTTCCATTATTTCGCCTAGCCCCCATACAAATGAACCCCCCAATAGGGCTTGTAAACCTTGTAATCAAACTACAAGTCGCAATTTTGGAAATAATTCAATGAAATTTGGCACATGATCGTTTATGGTACCGTAGACGAAGCATATTGAAAATGGTTAATATCGGTCCATTATTTCACCTAGCCCCCATACAACTGAACCGCCGAATAGCGCTTTTAAACTTTGTAATCAAACTACAAGTCGCAATTTTGGAGATAATTCAATGAAATTTGGCACATGATCGTTTATAGTACCGTAGACGAAGCCTATTGAAAATGGTTAACATCGGTCCATTATTTCACCTAGCCCCCATACAACTGAACCCGCCGAATAGGGCTTTTAAGTTCATAATTATGTTTAATATACTCATATCTTGAAAAAAGCTGCAAAAACCAAGTTCTATACAAGATTTGATGACCCTCACGAACTCCATAATAATAGGTCCTCATATGACCCTAGCCCCTATGAAAAGCCCCCATCAAAATTTCACTTAAATGTCCACAATTTTATTCAACAATAAACGGCTTAAGTATGTATATCTGAGGCAAGGTACAATTCAATTTAAATGCTTTATTATGGCAAATAAATCACATTATATTTTTGTCAAAGGTGTAGGGTATCATATGGTCGGCTCGCCCGACTATAATTTCTTACTTGTTATTAATTGCTGATTGTGCTTCTTATTAGGTATAAATATGACACTTAGAATTAAGAATTTTGGTTAGTTAATTGTAAGACGTGGTGTAATTCATAGTGTTAAGTTAATAATGTAAAAGTGAAAGTGAAAATAAAAATATATATTTTTTTTAAATATAAACTAAACAATTTAATTCTTTAATAATTTATTATTAAAGTTTTACTTCGGAAAACCGACTGCGCCAGTAACAAATATAATTAAAACATATTTTGAGTTTGTGTATGAATTTTAAATAAAACTCTCTTTTATTTATTTTTTATACCCTACACCACTTTAGTGGGAAGGGTATATTGGGTTTGTGCTGATGTTTGTAACGCACAATAATATTGGTCCTATACCCACCTTAAAGTATACCAATCGGCTTAGAATAATTTTGTGAGTCGATTTAGCTATGTCCGTCCGTTCGTCTGTCCGTCCATGTAAACTTTATAATCAAACTACAGGTCGCAATATTGAAGATAATTCAATGAAATTTGGCACATGATCTTCTATTGTCCCAGGAACGAAGCCTATTGAAAATGGTTAAGATCGGTCTATTATTTCACCTAGCCCCCATACAACTGAACCCCGGAATAGGGCTTATAAACCTTGTAACCAAACTACAGGTCGCAATTTTGATGACAATTCAATGAAATTTGACACATGATCCTCTATGGTACCGGAGACAAAGCCTATTGAAAATAGTTAACATCGGTCTATTATTTCACCTAGCCCCCATACAACTGAACCCCGGAATAGGGCTTGTAAACCTTGTAATCAAACTACAGGTCGCTATTTTGATGATAATTCAATGAAATTTGGCACATGATCTTCTATGGTACCGGAGACAAAGCCTATTGAAACTGGTTAACATCGGTCCATTATTTCACCTAGCCCCCAATCCGACGAATAGGGCCTTTAAATTCATAATTATGTTTAATATACTCGTATCTCAACAAAAAGCTACAAAACCAAGTGCTATACTAGCCTTGATGACTCTCATGAATTTTATAATTATAGGGTCTCATTTGGCCATAACACCTATACAAAGCCCCCTTCAAAATTTGATTTAAATGTCCACAATTTTATTCAACAATAAATGGCTTAATTATCTGAGGCAAGGTACAATTCAACTACAATGCTTTATTATGAAAACTAAATCACATTTTATTTTTATAACAGGTGTAGGGTATCATATGGTCGGCTCGCCCGACTATAATTTCTTACTTGTTTTATTATTAGTTAATGTTTTCATTTCAATTGATAAATCACTACTGAACTAATTTTACAAAGATGTTCTTATTATTTAATATGTAATTCAAATTAACGGTTAACTAGACTTAGGAATAAAAGAAATAAGGATAAGTATAAAGGAAAATATTTAAAAGAAAATAGTTGATGATTAAATTTTAAAAGAAAATATTTGATAATTTGCAAAATGAGGAAAAGTAGAAAGAAAGGAATATATAAACTAACTAGCTATACCCAGTGTGCTTTGCTACCCTAAAAGCAATATGTATAAATAAAAAACCCACTTAACGATTTTGAAGATTCTAACCACAATAGTTTTCCAGATTTATAATATGTTACATATGAGAGATGTGAAGCAAATTATTGCAAGTTCGCCAGTTTCTATCTATCTATGAAAAATTTTAATAATATAAGAGTATCCAAGGTATACGAAATTTTGTATTTAATTCATATATGTTGTGCCAAGCCACCCATTGAAAGTCCGCCCGTTATGCTCTAAATGTTCACATGAATGTCAAAGTTCTTCATGTAAAATTTAAAGATATACGATCGAAGAATTTTTCTATTTGATTCATGTGGGGGCTTCAAGCTCCCTAGATTAAAGTCCGCGCTTTTTCCTCCAAAATGTTCAGATGCATATTAAAGTAATTTGTGCAAACTTTTAAGAATCAAGTTATATTAGTTTCCCAGATAAACGAAATTTTATATTTAATTCATATGGGAGGTGCCAAGTTCCCCATTGAAAGTCCGCCCGTTATACTCTAAATGATCAGATGAATGTCAAGATTCTTCAAGTAAAATTTAAAGATTCTAGTTCTAATAATTTCTCAGATATACGAATTTTTCTATTTAATTCATCTGGGGGCTTTAAGCCCCCCAGATGAAAGTCCGCTTTTTTTTCCTCCAAAATGTTCAGACGAATATTTAAGTTCTTCGTGCAAATTTTGAAGAATTTAGTTAGTTAATATGGGAGGTGCCGCTCCCCTCATGGGTAGTCCGCCAAATTATTACCCAAAATGTTTAAATGGATGTTAAAGTTATTCGTGCAAAATTTGAAGATTCTAACTGTAATAGTTTCCAAGATAAACGAATTTTTGTATTTAATTTATATGGAAGGTGCCACGCCCCCTAATGCTATTCCGCCTACATTTTGTCCTAAATAATCATATTGACACTAAAGTTGCTCCGACAAAATTTGAGGACTCTAACTGTTATATGATCTCAAATATACGGATTTAATATTTTCTTAATTTGGGCGTGGCTACTCGCCCACCTAGAATTTCAAAATAAAAAGTAGCCTATTACCTATTCCAGACATACAGGAATACGCTCCGAAAATTTGAAGAAAATCGGTTCAGCCGTTTAGTAGTCTATAACGTTCAAACATACAAACATACAAACAAACACACATTCATTTTTATATATATAGATATGAAGTATAATAAGTATAATAATATATATGTACATACATATATGTATATAGGTATATACATACATATATGTAACTCTTCTTGGTGGTGGCCATGGCGAAACTAATAAGGTGAAGTCATTTCAACAGCTGATTGTTTTTTTGTCCATGGAAATTTAGCCTGATGCTGTCAAACTCCATATAAAAAAAATTCCTCTCAAAGCCGACGCTGTTAACTCCATACATAAAAAATTTCATGAATTCGCCGCAAAATTAAATGACTTGACTTTATACTATACTAGCTATACCCAGTGTCCGCCCGTTATGCTCTAAATGTTTACATGATTGTCAAAGTTCTTCATGTTCAATTTGAAGATCTACGATATTAAAATTTTTCTATTTGATTAATGTGGGGGCTTCAAGCTCCCCAGATTAAATTTTAAAAATCAAGTCTATTAGTTTCCCAGATAAATGAAATTTTATATTTAATTCATATGGAGGGTGCCAAGTTCCCCATTGAAAGTCCGCCTGTTATACTCTAAATGTTCAGATGAATGTCAAGATTCTTCAAGTAAAAGATTCTAGCTCTAATAATTTCTCAGATATACGAATTTTTCTATTTAATTCATATGGGGCTTTATTATTTAAAATGTTTAAATGGATGTTAAAGTTATTCGTGCAAAAATTGAAGATTATAACTGTAATAGTTTCCAAGATAAACGAATTTTATAGAAGATTCGCCTTGGTGGTGGCAGTTCTGCAACAACAACATTTTACATGTATTTTGTTTTTGCATTTGGTTTAAGTAGATGTCAAAAACCAAAAGTACGGCGAATTCATTTCATGAAAATTTTTATATTTTATTAAAAAAAATAAAAATAACGATTTTAAAATTTGTGAAGAAAATATATTGTGAATTGAATAATGTTTGTTTCAAACAAAAATTCTATTCAGGCAGATTAAATTGCAAAATTTAAGTGAATGCCTTAAGTTAAGTAAAACATTTTTTTATGAAAAATAAACATAAATTCTTCTGAGAGCCAACAAAGTCCTTTTCAAATTCTGAGTCGATTTAGCTATGTCCGTCCGTACGTCTGTCTGTGTAAAACACGCTCACGTAAAAGTTTCACCATTGTCCTAGGCAGTTTGGTATTGAAAATGAGCAAAATCGGTTTACATCGGAAAGAGTTATGAATCAAAATTTAAAAAAACTCCGAAAAAATTAAGCTTTTTTAACACATTCTAGTACAATTTTCACAAAAACTATGCGGTATAATTTCATAAAAATCAGCAAACAATTGCTTCCATATGAAAGTTAATTCCTGTTAAAAATGGGCGGAATCGCTCCATATCTTCATATACATACCTCCCATAGAAATGTACATATTCACGAAAAATGTATTAATTGTTAATAACTTCCGGTAGAATGACAATATCTTCACAAACTTTTACAAGTATAAGTATTAGGCCAATTGAATTCATATAGAGGAAAAATTTTCTGAATCGGTCCATATTGGTCGTAGTTCCCATACAAGGTCCCCTCCCGAAAATCAGTTAAGAGCACATTACACATTACCAAATAATGACATCCATACACAAATATTGCCTTTATATACAGAAATAATACTGTAAAATTTTTTTTATGATCGGTCCATATTTGGTCTTAGCTTCCATACAAGGTCCCCTCCCGAAAATCACTTAAACTCTTATTGATAAATAACGGTATACATACAAATTTTGGCACAAATATTGCTTATATAAGTTAAGAACCAAAATATTTACAACTAAATTTAAATAATTCAGTTCATTGCACGTTAAAGCTTACCTAAGCAAATTAGCAACAAAGGTAATAAACTTATGTTGCAATACTTTTAAACATAATTGCTGACTTTGCGTCTGGGTGAAATTTATTGAATATTGCATTATTTATTATTTTAAGTAAATATATATTTTAGTATCAGTTCAATTGTAACTCTTCATTAATTAACATTAAAAAAATAAAGAACGCTTCCAACATTAGTCTGAAGCTATTTTAAAAAAACTAAAAATGAAACGTTAGTTTAATTGGCGCCCGAGCAGGGACCACGTTTGCCAAAAGGATAAACCAGTACGGTAATAAAATTAAATCGTCCTGCAAGTCAGCACGTTCCGGCGGTGTCTCAAAGAATAGGACCGTGGTTACCAAAAGGATAATCCAGTACGGCATAAAAATTAAATTGTCCTGCAAGACAGCACGTTCCCGCGGTACCCCGAAACAAAAGGGCCACCGAGTAGCTAGTTCGGACAGAAGAAAAGGTGTTGGAAATCAACTACCGCTGCTCCACTTATATTTAAGGATGATTAGTTTATATTTAATGTAAGTAAAAGGCATTTAATGTAAGTAAAAGTTAAATTAACAAAAAATGTAATAAATCTAAAATATAAACAAGTAAGAAATTATAGTCGGGCGAGCCGACCATATGATACCCTACACCTGTTACAAAAATAAAATGTGATTTAGTTTTCATAATAAAGCATTGTAGTTGAATTGTACCTTGCCTCAGATAATTAAGCCATTTATTGTTGAATAATTGTGGACATTTAAGTAAATTTTGAAGGGGGCTTTGTATTGGTGCTATGGTCAAATGAGACCCTATAATTATAAAATTCATGAGAGTCATCAAGGCTAGTATAGCACTTGGTTTTGCAGCTTTTTGTTGAGATACGAGTATATTAAACATAATTATGAATTTAAAAGCCCTATTCGTCGGGTTGGGGGCTAGGTGAAATAATGGACCGATGTTAACCATTTTCAATAGGCTTTGTCTCCGGTACCATAGAAGATCATGTGTCAAATTTCATTGAATTATCATCAAAATTGCGACCTGTAGTTTGATTCGTCCCTGGGAAAATAGAAGATCATGTGCCAAATTTCATTGAATTATCTTCAATATTACGACCTGTAGTTTGATTACAAAGTTTACATGGACGGACAGACAGACGGGCGGACATTGCTAAATCGACTCAGAAAATGATTCTAAGCCGATTGGTATACTTTAAGGTGGGTATAAGACCAATGTTATTGTGCGTTACAAACATCAGCACAAACCCAATATACCCTTTTATACCCTACACTAAAGTGGTGTAGGGTATAAAAATATAAATTTAAATATTGTGTGGAAAAACTTAAAAAGTAAATGAAAAAATAAAATATAAATTATTATTGCGTAAAAGAAAAATTTAAGTAAAGTAAAAGCAAAGTAAAGAAAAAATAAAATATAATACAAAAGATAAATCAATATTTTGTGAAATTTTTTAAAGAGGATAAAATAAAATATAAAGGATACAGTAGTATAAACTAACACTAGATTTAAGAAATATTAAACAATAATTTAATTAAAATCCCGCGGGATTCAATAAAAAAATAAGATTCGAGACTGCGATTGCTACGGGACCCTCCAGTTTCATAATAATAAAAAATAATAATAAATAATAATAACAATAACACTACATAATTAAAAAAAGTTAGCCATCTCATATTCCTGGTTAAAATGTCAAACACAAATAATTTAATCAGGCCACCTGTAGTGAACGTACAGGAAAATCAGGCACCATTTAATATGAGGGATTTAGAAATGGAAATTAGGAAAATGGTCACTGAGGCAATACAAGAACAAGTTAGAAATCCTGACAATGCTAGAAATCAGGTGATTGACCAAGATCAAGTAATTGATCCGCAACATAGGGCACAACTCAATGACTTGGACAGGGTACCTGACGTAGTCAGAAGCTGAAGGGAATTTACAGAACATCCAGGAAAATATAGTTACTGGAGGAAGTCTGTTGGGCGAATTTTTAATATTTACAAACAATTAAAGGGAACACCCAAATACTTTGGAATCCTTAGCGTAATAAGGAATAAAATTGTTGGCAGTGCAGATGCCATATTAGAATCGTACAATACACCCTTGAACTGGGAAAGTATTTCTCGCTGCTTAACTCTGCACTATGCAGATAAGAGAGATGTTAGTACTCTCGAATATCACTTAACTTCATTGGTTCAGGGAACAGAAACGATTCAGGTATTCTACCAGAAGGTATATAATCATTTATCCCTTATACTTAACAAGATTAGCTCTATGGACATAGGACAGGAATCTTTGCACCTATTGACTCAAACTTATAAGGATAAGGCTTTGGACACCTTCATAAGAGGGTTGAAAGGAGATCTTCCCAGACTTTTAGCTATGAAAGAACCATCGGACTAAAAGCCCTACATTTGTGTTTAAAGATAACCAGAGAACTAGAACTTTAGGACTATGCTCATTACTAGAAATTTACAACTATTCCAACCCGGAATCAACCAACATTTTATCCAGAATTAGCACACATTCCTCCACCACCTCGACCAAAGCAAACAACCAAACAATTCCAAAGACAACAACCTCCTCACGGATTGCACTACTATCAAAATCAGGTAGCCATTTCCAAATACAATCAATACAGCCAAAATCACCAAAACCACCATACAAATTACACTCCCCCAAGACCTTTTATACCAAAACCATAACCAAGACCAGAACCAATGGACGTTGGCCAGAGTATGAGAACTAGGAACATAAATTATATGAACAGACCAGCGAACAACGGACTTTATGGCAAACGACCACCTCCACCACATCCAGATGCTCGTAAACAAAGTAGGAATTTCCATTTAAAACTAGGATCGAACAACGATTCAAATATACCGAAGACAGGCGAAATTGACAATTATATTGATAAAATAGACTTAGAGGACGACATTGACGGACAAACATTAAATGAATACATCGATGACCAAGCGGACTATACAAGAGACCACGATCAGAAATATGACCCTATCAACGAAATTCATTTTTTAGATTAAATTCATCCACCTTGCCATATTTTGAGTGCAAGACGGATGACGGAATGATTATAAAAATCTTAATCGACACTGGATCAAACAAAAATTATACTACACCGAATATAGTAAGAAACCCTTATTCGGACAAACGAACGTTCCGGTTAAATTCTATTTATTGCCACAACTGAAAACATTCCAAGGAATCATTGGAAATGACACATTAAAAGACCTTGATGCTATCATTTATACGAAAGACAATTACATGGTACTTGGAAATGGGAAAAGAATTGCACTTAAACAGCTCCCAGCTATTCACATGACTGCTCTCAGAACTAGCCACATGACTCATGAACGTCAGGAAAAATTAAGGCAAATTGTGTCGAAATACCACAACCTTTTTTCAGCTCCTGACGAAAAACTGACTTACACTACACGTATAACAGGCGAAATACGTACAAGGACAAATGACACAGTTTACTCAAAGACCTATCCGTACCCCATGAGCCTTAAGAAGGAAATTGAAGACCATGTTAGAACATTACTTAAAGACGGCATCATCAGACCATCAAAATCTCCATACAATTCACCCGTATGGATTATTCCAAAAAAACTTGGGCACTTGATTCCTTGCGAAATTATCTGTATGGCCACGCAAAGGTCATAATATATACTGACCACCAACCTCTTACATACGCTTTAAGAACCAAAAACAATAACGTAATATTGGAGGAATATAACTATGAACTTCATTATAAGCCCGGTAAAAGTAATGTGGTTGCAGATGCTCTCTCTAGACCACCACATAGCGATACCCATGTTTACTCTTTAACGGCTACATTACACAGCGGTGATAGTTCTGGAGAGAATCTGATTCCTTCAGTTGAATGTCCTATAAACGTCTTTAAAAATCAGATTTTTATCCTTAAAGGAGAAACGACTGAATACCAATTTAAATTACCTTTCCCAACTTTTCACAGGCATATTATTACAGCCCCAAGCTTTTCAGAAGACTCTCTTTTGGATATTCTGAAGAGGCATCTTAATCCAAGTGTAGTGAATGGTTTATTTACTTGCGAAAGCATAATGGGTAAGATACAATCAATATACCCCCTTCACTTTTCGAAATCTAAAATCAGATACATACAAACTCAATTAGAAGATTTGGTTGACTCCTTTAGACAGGAAGAAGAATCTCTGAAAATGCATAAAAAAGCCCACAGAAACGCTAAAGAAAATAAGTTGCAACTATTATAAAAATATTACTTTCCAAAGATGAGTGACAAACTTAATAAAATAATAAAACAATGTAAAGTTTGTAAAGAAGGAAAATACGATAGACACCCTAATAAATCAAATATATCACCTACTCCAATCCCACAATATGCAGGAAAAATACTACACGTAGATATTTGGTCCACCGAAAAACATTTAACACTAACTGCAATAGACAAACTTACAAAATACGCACAGGTAACGGTTATAAATTCTAGATCAATAGCAGATATTAGAGAGCCGTTAAGGAAAATATTATTTGGTTTTGGTGTCAGATTCAGATTCAATTTTATTTATGCTTGAAGATCAGCTGAACATAAAAGTTTTCAAGACTCCTCCCTACAAAAGTACTGTTAATGGCCAAGTGGAACGATTTCATTCCACATTGACTGAAATTATGCGTTGTCTTAAAACAGAGAAGAAACATAGGACATTTGAAGAATTACTAGACAGAGCGGTTTATGAATATAATTACACCATACACTCAACAACAGACAAAAAACCCATTGTATTATTCTTTGGAAGAAGAGTTAGTACTAATCCAGAATAATATGAAAACGCAAGAAAGTAAAATATAGAAGCCACAGTCAAGAAACAAGCAAAAGATATTGAAAATCATAACAAAAAAACGAAAACCTTTTAAGGACTATACCTCAGTTCATACCTCAGATCTAAATTGTCATCAAGATATAAAGAGGAAATAGTGAAAGAAAATAACAGGAGTACCGTATTAACAGAATCTAATAGAACGGTTCATAAAGACCATATAAAAAATTAACATTTCAAATACATAATATTTTGTTTCAAAACATTGGATGAGCTAACAAGAAATAATATAATAATAATAATACATTTCCAAATCTATACGAAAATAGAATTCTATTTGAAATGAAAATATTGAAATAAATAAAATAAGATTAACAAAGCTTACAAATGTTTGTTAAATAAAAAAAAAGAAATTAAATTTGTAATGAATCAATAAAAATAACATGTATTTTATTAAAATTGAAAAACAATTAGAATTATCAAATATAAATATACAAATATTTTATCACTAAAATTTATAATACAAGTCAAAACTATAAAAAAAAAATTGTAAAATCAATTGCATATAAATAATAATACTGTAACAAATAAATAATAACAAATGTTTTTCTTATAAAAATTAAACTTATGCAACAAAAAAGAAAATTGTAAAATTTATATAACTAAAATTTATAAGAAACAAATGTATTAGATTTAAGTAAAAATAATTGTATAACAAATATTGCACTTGATAAATTATCTTCATGCACTGTCAGCATTGCACTGGAAAAATTAAGTTGAATCACCTGTTACAAGAATACATGAAATGCCTTAATTTTAAATCAATTGAGGACGATCGAATTTAAGGGCGGAGGAGTTAAGAACCAAAATATTTACAACTAAATTTAAATACTTCAGGTCATTGCACGTTAAAGCTTACCTAAGCAAATTAGCAACAAAGGTAATAAACTTATGTTGCAATACTTTTAAACATAATTGCTGACTTTGCGTCTGGGTGAAATTTATAGAATATTGCATTATTTATTATTTTAAGTAAAAATATATTTTAGTATCAGTTCAATTGTAACTCTTCATTAATTAACAATAAGAATATAAAGAACGTTAGTTTAATTTATACACAGAAATGATACTGTAAATTTTTTTTACTATCGGTCCATATTTGGTCCCATAAAAATCACTAAACGCACATAACTCATTACCAAATAATGGAATCCTTACAAATTTAGGCACAAATATTGCTTTTATTTTTTCATGATCGGTCCATATTTGGTCTTAGCTCCCATACAAGGTCCCCTCCCGAAAATCACTTATACGCAAATATCTCATTATTAAATAATGGTATCCATAAAAATTCTGGCACAAATATTGCTTTTATATATAGAAGAAATATTATGCTGTAAAATTTTTCACGATCGGTTCCTATTTGGTCATAGCTCCCATACGAGGTCCCCTCCCAAAAATCACTGAAACGCACATAACTCATTACCAAATAATGGTATCCATACAAATTTTGGCACAAATATTGCTTTTATATATAGAAATAATACTGTAACATTTCTATACAAAATTTACCACAAATATTACTTTTGTAAACAAAAATGTAATTTTAATATTGTTTCACGATCGGTCCTATTTGGCCATAGCTCCCGTAGAAGATCTCCTTCAGAAAATCACTTAAACGCACATAAATCATTACCAAATAATGATATCCTTACAAAATTTGACACAAATTTTATTTTAGTTTACATAAATTTTATTTAAGAAAAAATTTCACGATCGGCCCATATTTTGTCATAGCTCCCATATAAGGTCCCCTCCCAGATATCACTTAAATTCACATTACTCATTACCAAACAATAATAGCCATGCAAAATTTGACACAGACATTACTTTTGTATACAAAATGTTATTTTATATTTTTTTTCACTATCGGTCCATAATATGGGTCCGATCGGTCCCATACAAAGCCTGTTCCGAAAATCACTTAATACACGTCACTTATTACCAAAGTTGGCAACCGTTTCGAACGGTGATATCGGTATTTTGAATTATTTCGGTATTGATATTTAAACGTTATCGGTAGTGTAAAAAAATATATTTTAGCGGTAATTTCGGTATGATTTAAATAATTAAAAATATGTTCATAAATGCAGTGCAACAGTATCAGCTAACTTTTAAATACAAAAAAATAACATTGGTATTATTGTTTTACATACTTTTTTAAAATTTAAATTAAAAACAGTGTAATTCGATTTTTATTTCTTTAATTCATTCATTTATGAAACGTAAATGAAAAGTAACAAGTGAGAGCCTTATATTCGACTGTGCCGAATCTCATATACCCACCATTAAACAGTATGCCGTAAAAAGAATGCCCCCTATAAATATCAGGGTGATATTTGGAATATCCCAGCAAAAAAAATTGAAGTTGTTAAAGAAGAAGGGATATATTCATGATTTCTTTTGTACGTATTCTATTTAATGCGTTTTAAATAAATGCCTAAATTCTAATAAATTTGTCATCAGTGAAGGCATGAAAAATGCACCCAAATTCACTATATAGGAATTGTAATATTTTTATCAGTTCAACCCATGCATTTACTGCTTTTTTTGCACGTCTTTTTTTGCTGGGATGGCTTAAGTCAATTATGGACTGAGCTCTTTTGAACTAATAAAATATTCATTTTTATACCCTCCACCACCACCAGTGGTAATAGAGGGTATATTACAAGTTTGTCATTCCGTGTGTAACACCAAGAAATATTCATCTGAGAAATTCTGAGTCGATTTAGCTGTGTCCGTCTGACTTTCCGTCTGTCTGCCTCAAACACTCTCACGTTAAAACTAAGCAAAATAAATCAGCCAAATTCACTGAAAATATTCACTATTGTCCTAAGCAGTTTGGTATTGCAAATCAGCCAAAAATATTAGTAAAAATTTCAGACTACCTCGAAAAAATTAAGTTTTTTTCCTAATTCTTGAGTAGTTTTCTCAGAAACTACTAAAGATAATGGAATGAATTTTGTCACACGTTATTTTCTTTACCCAGGGATCAAAAATGTTCAAACTCAAAACAATCAGTTCAAAATTTCTCATAGCCCCCATATTCTCGGAAATAGATTTATAGTTAATAACTTCGGTAAAAATATCGGTATCACCACGAAATTTTGCACAAATGTATATAATAAGAACAGAAATCATATTACCAACGTATAGGTCGATTATTGGTCACAGCTCCCATATATGGTCCACTTTCGAAAAATACTTAAATACAAATAACTAATTAAGAAATAAAGATATTGGAATAATATTTAACATAAATATGTTTTGTGTATACATATATCACTCTGCAAAATATTTTTCGGATTGGTCCATATTTGGACATAGCTCCCATATACGGTCCATTTCCGATAACCACGTAATCGCACATATTACATAACTGAATGAAATTATCGGTATAAAATTCATCATGAATGTGTTTAAAGTTGGTATAAAACAAACTTCGAAATTTTTCCGGCTCGGCTCATAATTGGTCACAGCTGCCATGAAAATTACTTAAATGCACATAACTAATTTAGAAATAAAGATGTTGAAATAATATTCAACATAAATATGTATTGTGTATACATATGTATATCACTCTGCAAAATGTATTTTGGATCGGTCCATAATTGGGCATAGATCCCATATAAGGCCCATTTCCGATAACCACGTAAACACACATATTTCATAACTGAATGAAGATATCGGTATAATATTAGTCATGAATGTGTTTATAGTAGGTATGAAACACCCTGCGGAATGTTTTTCGCATTGTACCTTGCCTTAGATATACTTAAGCCGTTTATTGTTGAATAAAATTGTGGACATTTAAGTCAAAATTTGAAGGGGGTTTTGTATAGGGGCTATGGTCAAATGAGACCCTATAATTATAAAATTCATGAGAGCCATCGAGGCTAGTATAGAACTTGGTTTGGCAGCTTTTTCAAGATACGAGTATATTAAACATAATTGTGAAATTAAAAGCCCTATTCGTCGGGTTCAGTTGTAGGCGGGCTAGGTGAAATAATGAACCAATGTTAATCATTTTCAATAGGCTTCGTCTCCGGTATCATAGAAGATCGTGTGCCAAATTTCATTGAATTATCTTCAAAATTTCGACCTGTAGTTTGATTACAAGGTTTACAAGCCCTATTTGGAGGTTTAGTTGTATGGGAGCTAGGTGAAATAATGGAGCGATCTTAACCATTTTTAATAAGCTTCGTCCCTGTGACAATAGAAGATCATACACCAAATTTCATTTAATTATCTTCAAAATTGAGACCTGAAGTTTGATTACAATCTTTACAAGCCCTATTCAGGGGTTCAGTTGTATGGGGGCTAGGTGAAATAATGGACCAGTACCATAGAAGATTATGTGCCAAATTTCATTGAATTACCTTCAAAATTGAGACCTGAAGTTTGATTACAAGCTTTACAAGCCCTATTCAGGGGTTCAGTTGTATGGGGGCTAGGTGAAATAATGGACCGATCTTAACCATTTTCAATAGGCTTCGTCCAACAATAGAAGATCATGTACCAAATTTAATTTAATTATCTTCAAAATTGCGACCTATAGTTTGGTTACAAGCTTTACATGGACGGACAGACAGACGTACGGACATAGCCAAATCGACTCAGAAAATGATTCTAAGCCGATAGGTATACTTAAAAGTGGTGTAGTGTATAAAAATAAGGCTATAAAAATAAGTTTTTTACGGATCGGTCCATAATTGTTCATATCTGCCACGTCAGAAAATCGCACATTTCATTGATAAATAAAGATATTGGAATAAGGATATTTTGTGTATATAAAAAATCTTTTTTTTTTTAAATTAGGATCAATGCATAATTGGTCTTAGTTCTCATATAAGGCCCATTTCCATAAGTCACTTTTTCCAATATATTTCATTCAATTATAAATATATACGGATAAAATCCGACACAGTATGTTTTTTATCGAAAATCATTCCGTGAAATTTTGTTCGGATTGGCCAATAATTGGCCATATTTCCATAAAAAGTATATATGATTTCTAAATGATAGCACCCTCATCACGGAAGCACAATTTACACTTTCACAATTTATTATATTGTGAAAGTGTAGTAATATTTATAAAGGTTTTCATAAAAAGTAGCTTACAGGTGGAGGGTATTTAAGATTCGGCATAGCCGAATATAGCACTCTGGCTTGTTACAAAATATTTTTGTTAAATTTTTAAACCGTGAGTAATATTCTGAAGGGGGCCTTAAATTCGTCAATTATGAACCGATACTCACAAAATTATGCATAGATTTTGTTTTGTATAAAACTTGTTTATGTGAAATTCTTGAAGGGAACCTTATATAGGGGCTAGGGTCAGTTATAGATCAATCCTCATTAAATTCGGAATGAAGAATTATGTTGCTAAGTATAATTTTTTTATGTCGATTTTCATTGGTATACTCGTAATTTTCAGCATCCTCATCAACTTTTCTGAAGAGGACCTTATATGATGGGTAGGGTCAATTATTGACCAATCCTCATAACATTTCGTAGACCGATTTTGGTTCAAATAAAGCTTGTTTACACTGCATATTATTGCTGTACTCACATTTTTATGCCAGCAATTAGCGTTAAAGTAATTTTCTGAAGGGCGCTTGGGGTAGTTACCGACACATTCCGCATGAAATTCGGCAGCAAGATTAACGTTCATATAAAAGTTTCTTATGTCGAATTTCATAACTCGTATTTTAGAATGTGTTAATTATGATATTTCAGTAATTTTTATAAAAATATTAAGTCTTTATTTAATGAAAATTTAATTTTAATTGAAGATATAAAAATTGTTTTTTAAATATAAATAAGTGACAATAGATTCAAAAACAAATGATAGTTATAATTTTTAAACAAGCAAGTAGATATATTTATAACATTCCCTCACACCTAATTGTTTTCCACTCGAGTTTTCTTTCTAATTCTTTCCGAGCGTCTAGGAGTAAATTGTTGTTGGCGTTATTCACATCGCCCTTTTATGAACATTTGTTGACGATCGATAGCTTCTTGAACATTAGTTGAAGAGTTTGTTTGAATTTGTGGGTTTTCGAATAAGTTATTAGGTTGTTCTGCGAGTAAAGCACTGTCTGTAGTCGTAATTTGTTCTTGATGTTTGGGCTGATTATCTGGAAGTATTATGTCTAGATCAATATTTCTAGTTCTTGGTTTGGAAAATTGAGTAGATTGTTGATTATCATTTGTTATGTTCTTGTTTTTATTTGATTTTGATGCCTTTTCAGTACTCTTTGTAATGTTTCAATTAAATACATCAAATTTCCTATCTTTTCCTTTATCTCTCCCACTATCCAACGTTTATTTCCTGCATAATTTCTTACATATACTTTTTGACCAATATTAAATTTCGAATTTGTATCTAAACTATTATGTTTTTTTGGAAACATTGCTGTTAAAATTGTTCGTGGTTGACGTCCGTGCAATAGCTCTATTCTTTTCCATGGTTGTGTTGCTTCTGGCCACGACGAACATTTTTGTTTAGGGTTTGAACTATTTTCTTGACATTTTTGATACTTTTACTATTACTACATATCTTCCGGCAAGTTGTTTCATTCTGCTTGTACCCCAGTGACGTTTAACATATAACATATTTAAAACTTTAAAACGAAGTGCGTTAGAAATAATTACACGCGTGCTTTCATTGTGAAGGAGGAGTACACCCTTTTCTAAGGAAATATAATGTTTTATTACAAAATATGGGTGAATTACATTATCCGGTTTGATATTGTCTGGCCATCCATTAGATATGTCAATAGGACATTTTTCTAAAATAGTACTATAAACTTCGTCAATAAGTAGTATATCCGATTCTTTTCTATCAAATTCAATGTCATCAGCAACAGGCAATCTTGAAAGTGCATCTGCATTTGCATGTTGGTTTGTTGATTTATACTTAATTATATAATCATAAGCTTGCAAAACAATCGCCCATTGTTGAAGCCGGTGCAAAGTCATAACAGGAAGTTTTTTGAAGGGATGAAATAGTGTTGTTATAGCTTGATGATCAGTTACTAATTCAAAGTGCCTACCATAGAGATATTGATGGAATTTCGTAACACCGAAAATTATAGAAAGTGCCTCTTTCTCTATTTGAGAATAATTAACTTGACTGATATTAAACAAATTGGTTTCTCCCAGTCGATATAAAGTGCACTTTGTGTAAAGACTAAGCTCGCAAATCGATCAAAGAATAACGGTCTCTCTCAAAAAACAATCAAAACAAAACAAAAATAAAAAATACAAAAAAAAAAAACAATTTAATTTAATAAAAAAATTTTTGTGCGTTTTTAAACAAATAATAAAATGTCAGAACCCCCTGATCGGAGGGATCGGGGGTTCTGTTCGGGGTGAAAAATTCCTAGTAATGGAAAGAATAGAAAGTTCTGATACCCTATCCAATGTTTCCCCCTTTTTAATTAAAAAAGTGGTGGATAGCGTTGTGGGAGGAGAAGCACAACAAAAAGTTGTTAAATGGTTCTATCCTAATTCAAACAAAATCGTTTTCTCAAGCCAAAATAAGCTTATTCAACTATCTTCTCTGTCACCCGAAATTAAAATAGATATTAAAGAACACCCTGGATTAAACTATGCCAAAGGAGTTATTTAGTCCAATGATTTAAGAGGAATAGAAGAAGAAGAAATATTGGGCGAACTAAAAGAACAAAATGTTGCTCAAGTGAAAAAAATTTTAAAAAATACTGATGGAAAACTTACAGAGACTGGTCTAATAGTGATAACTTTTGCCTCTACTATTTTACCCTCGGACATTGGAATCGGTTACGAAAAAGTTAGAGTGCGTCCTTACATTCCACTACCATTAAAATGCAAAAACTGCCAACAATACGGACACATAGCGAAAGTTTGTAAAAATGAAAAAATATGCGGTAATTGCTCCAGCGCATTCCATATCAATGAAGAAAACAAAGAAAAATGTTCCCATCCACCAGCATGCATAAATTGTAAAAATCATAATATTGACGACAACAAACATGCTTCTTTTGATAAATGCTATCCCATTTTTCTAAAGGAAGAAGAAATCCAAGCCATCTCAACTCTAGAAAAAGTAGGAAAGAAAAAGGCTGCAATAATATAAAACCAAAGACATTCCCAACAAAATGTATCGTACTCCAGTATCATTAAAGGTAATAACCAAATAATACCCTCGACATCTTCAACCATGCCGCCTCCAATAGGATCAACAAAACAACGTTTGTTAAAAGATTATTCCGACATCATAAGCGATGTTGAAAACTCACAATTGTAATGGACGTTTATGTCCAGAAGATAAAATTTTACACTTACCTTTGCATTATACAATATATATTCATATTTACTGATATCCAGTCTTAGCCATGGAATAGTATATATTTTGACTTAAAGTTAATCCACAGCAATGGTATTAATTTGGAAAAATGCCAAAATCCTTAGTCGAAAGTCTAGTTATGTGAAATAAAATAGATTTTTAATTCAATTAACAACTTTAGTATTTTTAAATTTTCTACAAACTAACATTTTTTTTTTTGTATCTTAACAAATTTTTTTATATTTTTCTTTAATTTTTCACAAAATCTGTGTAACATTTATTATGTTGTTAAAATTTTAGTTGTTCATTACCATATGATAATGTTTATACTATTTTGTTTTATTTTGGTTTTACTCGTTTTGTTGTTTGGAGTGAGAACATATGATCAGTAGAAGAGTTTTGTCTAAGCTAAGCTACACCAGGGTTCGTAAAAAACTGATTCATGCCTACTCAATTATACTACTCATGCTGATTAAAATATTAATTAATAAAATAGGTGATTTAACAAATAATCATTAAATTTAATGAAAGCTATTGTTTTCTTAATAAATTGTGTGAAAATATTGGGATTTATTGACAATACACTTAAAATTTTTTTTCCTTACTTTATTTGCATGATGATTGAACAGTCTTCAGTCTGAAGATTGGAGTCTTGGCTAAAGATTCTTCTATGCGAAGAATGTGGCAATATTAAATTTTCTGTCAATTTTGACAAATATATTATTGTTTACATACAGAAAAGTTTCTTCTGTCATAATATCATTTATAAATATCCTTTTCCTGCTGGTAGCCGAATCAAAAAGTTGATTTTTCCAAAACTCGGAAAAATATCTCAAATTTTCTAAGCCATCCATTGAGATTTAATATTAAAGAAAATCTAAATTTTTATAATTTATTATCTGGTACTCAACAGCAGGTAAATTTCGAGTAAATTATGATATTTAAATCAATGATAATCTTTAATAACATTTTTTAAGGAAAAAGATTACTTATTTCACTAATCTTCCGAAAAGTTACCAAGAAATCCTACTTTAAATATATCATTTGAAGACAGTAAATGCGTTTAATTTTTACGAAATCATACAGGTAATCAAATTTATTTATTTTTAAAAACCAAATATTGATATGTTTTGTTTGTTTTAAACTGTTAAAGAATCTCACTCAAAATCCAAAAAAAAAACTCGTTTCCCGAACCTGCATGGGGAATTCCTTTCCCAAGGAGTTCCTTGTATTGGTGATGGTTTTGCTCTCCCAGTTCATTGAAAAGCTCAAGCGAGACGACAACAACAACAATCGATCCATCCAACGTAGCATGCAGTAAAAAAATACAACTCCAACTCTCTCTCTACTCAACAGCAAAACAAAACAGTGAATTCCAACTAAAACGAATAGTTCAAATAGTTAAAATTTACAAACAATAGCAACAAAAGTTAAAATTGGCTAAAAAAATGTGAAAATTTATTAAACAAAATACCTAAAATTCAATCCTAAATGTGATCTAAAAAAAAAAAATTTTTTTTTGCTAAAAGAATTTCTAAATTTGTCCTAAAAATATGACTATAATTATAATTGGTCTAAAAAATTTTTGCTAATCTCTAAATCTAGAAAAATGTTGCTAAAATCTAGAAAATGTTTTTTGCTAAAATCTAAAAAAATTTGCTAATATCTAAATCTAAATGTTTTTCTAAAATCTATACCTAAAATTTGCTTAAATCTTAATCTAAAATTTTCTAAAACTAAATCTAAAAATTATACTAAATTTACTAAACGAGTGAATCTACATTTTAAATTAGTTTGTCGGAAAGAAACCTAAATTGCACCCTACATCAGTTAATATTGCACTTTACAGCTTAAAATTTTTAAGTTTGCCAAAATAGTTTAAAATATCATGATACTATAAAGTAAGTTCAAAAGAAATGTTCATTGTGTAAATCAAAAGAAACAACTCATTAAAAAAAAAAAAAATATATATATATATATATATATATATGTATATGTATATATATATATATATATATATATATATATATATATATATATATATATATATATATATATATATATGTAGGTTTGATTACCCACTTTTCCTTGGATCTTCAACGATCCCACTTTCAATTAAATATACACACACTTGTTTATTTAATGTAACATTTATTCATTCAAAGAAAACTTATAAACTAAATTAAAACTGTCCGTTGATTAACTTCACCCTTTAGGACTAAACTTAAAACTTCTAAGGTTCTTATGCAACTCGTACTGAACTACTATATAAAACTAAAACTACTTAAAACTAACTATCTACAACGTCCGTCTGTGCAAATCACTCAACCAATTCCACTCAGCTCTCTCTCTACTCTCTGTATGGTTGAATTCCTTAACCCGATAGGCACCGATCCTACATTCGGCCCTCCTGATGCAGCATTCGACCCGAATGTGGTGGTCCAAGGCTTCACATATCCATCGACCGTGGTGCATCTCATGGAACCTTCAAATTCTTTAATATTCTCAACTTCGTATCTTCTGCGGTTATTCTGCTTCCTGGTATCAATTGGATTTAGTAATCCTTTCTCCCTACCAGTCTTCGCTTCAGCCATAAGGCACTTAGTACAGCTTTTAACCACACTTTCAACTTCCGTGCTCAATCTAGGGATATAAAACGTCTTCTCAATTAGATCTGCTGTCTCCTTTGTAGCAAAATCTTCTTTCCGGTGAGCCATTTCTATTATCTCACGTTCCATACTCAATGGAATAACAACAAGCTCCTTGGCTGGATTCTTGTGTAGTATACCATACTTCAAATAGAAATCCTTATAACTGTGGCCCTCCAATATCTTGCTTATTGCTCTGATCCAATCGTCTTCTAGTTTGGTTTCTTCTGCTTTATGCCGCAACGAATCTTTCATCATCAAACATGAGACTTCACTTAATTCATCTGTATGTTGCATCTTTGGTTCAATCAGGTTATATTCATTCGTCATAATCAGGTTATCTTCTTCGTCATTATCATCTAAATTGTTAACACTAGACTCATTTGTTTGCATAGCAATACATATTTCGCCAACGACTCCTTCATATTCCGATTCCGTAGAATCCTTCTTTTCTACTGCTTTCAATTTAACTTCCGATTTTGAAGACTTTAGTGAGAACTTCGCTCCGTCAGCATTTATCGAAACGTCCACATGATCAAAAATATCATTCCCCAATACAACTGGATATAAAATATCTCTCACGCGCTATATGGAACTTCACTGGAACCAATACACCATCCAAATCAACATCAGTTTCAAAAGTACCTATCGTCCTTATCTCTCTTTCACCTATTCCCAACATCTTATGCCTTTCAGCTCTTAAGCTCACATCTTTCATCTTCTTTAGGGAATCTTCTCTCACACAGCTGATGTCGCTACCGGTATCCACTATAGCCGCTATCTGCAATCCAAGTATTGTAACATCTTTAAATATTCTATTAGGTCGCGATAACACTTCTTCACGCGATTTAGGACTCTTAGGTGATGACAACATATGCATAGTACTACTCGTATTCCTCCCTTTTGCCTCACCTTTGACATCTTTATTTTTCTCGCAGTTGAATGATTTATGGCCAGTCTCATTGCACTTAAAACACCTCGGTTGTTCCACAGTACACTCCTTAACAACATGGCCCTTTTCACCGCAATTGTAACATCGTTGGGTTCTGTCATCTTTCTTCTTAACCTCTACTGCAACCTCCTTCGGACGCGATTCATTGAAACTGGAAGCTTGAGTCGGTTTGGTTACCTTCTCGTACACCTTCAACTTCATTTTCAGATCTTCTACACTTGTCGCCTGGTAAAGAACTGTCTTATTCGTTTTACTATCGGGTATCCCTTCGATAAAATACTCTATAATGCTGTCTTCATCTAAAGCTATTGGAGAACCAATCTCCATCAAACAATACAGGTATTCTCTAAATGTTTCACTTGGGCGCTTTCTTCTATTCTTCAGCATACGGTGGACCTCTATGGCAGAAAGTCTTACACCAAACTCTTTCCGCAATGCACCTTTCAATGATGACCACTCTCGAACATTAGGCTGGCTTCGACAAAATATTTTTGCTGCTCCTGAAAGTAATTGCCGCGCGTAGATATATTTTTGCAAATCATTCCATCCTACGGTATAAGCGCAATTCTCAAAATCGTTCAGCCACTGCTCTATTTCGGGTTGCCCCTCGCCTGCGAATTTCGATAATGACTCTTCAATATCTTTCAATGTGAATGTAGAAGGTCCATGACGTTCTGCATCCACTGGTTGTTGAATAACCGATGCCGCTTCGCCGTATTCCGAATTAACACTAACAGCCTGCTGTCCAAAACTATAAAATCTGATAACCCTTTCCTGTAAAACAGTCTTTGTCCCGTCCGCGTCTAACCCCAATTCGTTACACTTACTCTTCAACTCCTCAACAGTCAGTCCTAAAATATCTATTAACTCCATGTCGTCTTAAAAGTCAAATATTACAATATTATATCAATAAAATAAAATCAATTAAAATTAACAAATATTTTCAAATATAATATTATATCATTAGCATCAATAAATAACATCAAAATTATTTCATTAATCATACCCTAATATTATCCAAATAATCTTAGGTGTACCCTATTACATCATAAACCTAACTGTAAATAATCTACTGTGCTTGCATTGACGTGCAGCCTTTCGAAATCTACGTTACCTCACAAAAATATGCTTAGATACACAAATACAAAATAGTAAATAAATTTACTCTCCCTAAATTCATTCAAAATAAATACGTTGAATTCAAATTTCAACCTTGCATCAAAATACCTTATAAGTACTCAATCCCTCTCATGCATACCTATAACTTCAAGAACACTCAATCCCTCTCATGAATGCCCAAAACTAAAATATCCAGAAATACTCAATCCCTCTCATGAGTATCCACAAACATCTTCTTCTTAAATTAAAAACCTTACAAGTACTCAATCCCTCTCATGAATACCTATAACTTCAAGAACACTCAATTCCTCCTATGAATGCCCAAAACTAAAATATTCATAAATACTCAATCCCTCTCATGAGTATCCACAAACATCTTCTTCTTAAATTAAAAACCTTACGAGTACCCAATCCCTCTCAAGAATACTCATAACTTCCTGAACAATCAATCCCTCTCATGAATGTCCACAACAAACATCTATACTAAAACATTTACAAAAGTTCAATTCCACTCATGAACCTTCGTAAACATTTTCCTCTTAACCGTTGAAAACCAACTATTCAACATCTTTACTAATATATCTATAAATGCTCAATCCCACTCATGGACACTCATAAACATATTCTCCTTAATCGCCGATCACTCACTACCTCACTGAATAGTTGAGCACTAACAATAACAATATACAATATAAGGGTTGATTCCCACAATTATATAAACCAACATACTACACTACTCTCTGAGCCTTAAATACAATGTACAATAACAATAATACTTAAATATTCAGCTTCCCCTCAATGCAGCATCATCTTCATAGCAACATCAATTTGTAGTGTCTGCATAACAACAACTTCGGCATAGTTGTGTCATCTTCTTAGCAACAACTTCTCAAGGGCAAAAATTCTTCCTGCAGCTTAAACAGACTCCACCTTAATATACGCATGTATAGTTGTCTTCGCCTTATACACTCCACTGCTCTCTTTGAGTCTTTTCTCTTAAAACTTCTTTTTTCTTAACTTTTCATGTGTGTGTTACTCAGTGTTGCCAGAAAAATTTTGACTTATGTCCCCAATTTTAAGCTTGAAGTCCCCAAATAATCCCCATTTTTAAATTGAAATCCCATAGTTTTCCCCAATTTCTTTAATGAAAAACTGAAAAGTTCGTCACAAGTATTCTCCATTGATAGGCACTGCACAGTGGGTCTCCCCGAACAAATCTTGGCATTAACTAAACTACAAAGTTTTGATACAAGTGATTGGTAGCGTTAGAAAGGGGAGAGCTTCTAGATTTGAAATATTAAAAAAGAACTTTGAACTTAGTGCAAATTTTCGCAAAAAATACACTATGTATTTTCATATTTTTTGGATCATTAGCGCTAAAAATTACTAATAATCCCAGCAAATACTTGGTAATGAATTTCAGTTGTAACCACTTACCTATTAACATAGTTTTCAATGACTACTATATATAGTCCTGTTTACATAGAAGTAGTCTAATAACGTCTTATTAATAATGTGATATATAACTACTTTTTAATTCATTTGTCATCTTCTTCGTGAAGCTATCGGAGCTGTATAAATTTGTTCATACAATTTAAATTGACTTATTTTTCTAATTACTTGTAAGCGATTGTGGTAAGTACTTGCACTAATAACAACACCATTTAGTCAAGTACAAAATCTCTGTGAATTTTTATTTAATTTTTCTTTCAAAAAAGCTATATATATGGTAAAAACGTATGAAAAAGTCTTTGAAATGTTTAGTGAAATCAATTTTAGTTACTCGTTAACTATTGGAGAATTATTTAAATCAATTAATTTTGTGTTTAATAATTCGATTTTTTTAAATAAAATACAAATGTTTTAATATTTTTGTTTTATGGAGTGTTAGAAAAATAAATAAAAAATGCCATAGAGGCAAAAAATATAGATGTGGTGATATTAAGAACACATTATAGTATCTTATGTATATGGTCGCCGAGGGGCCATCAGCGGCCAAATAGTACTTTTTCTCCTTTAAAAATGGCAAAAAAAAAAACATAAATATATATATATGAAAAGTGGCATTTTAATAAGTAGTGAATAATTGAATCCTATTGTGTAATGGTTATTTAAAATATAATTTTTCATACAAAACAACATTATATTTGGACTTGAAAATTAAAATTTTAAGAAAATTTATAGAATGGTAGTTGTTTATATAAAAAAGGTAAAGGTATTAATTAAAAAAAAAAAAAACAATATGAAAAATTATATATAAAAAACCTAAAGGCCTACAAAAGGAAAATCGAAAAACTAATTATAGCGTTATATAGAACAAAGTCTTGGGTTTTAAGATACGCTATATTTTTTGCAAAAAAATAATTTTTAAATATTGACTTTTTGCCAAGTTTACTTAAAGGAGACCCCAATGTGCACTGTTTGGTATTAAAAATGGGCAGTATAGGACTTCGATTTTTACATAGCCCTCACACATATATTAATTATGAAGCAATCGTGGTAAAATTTTACACAAGTTAGGTTTATGTACACAGAAAAAAATAATACATAGCTGGAATGAATTTTGTAATAAATAGTATGAATCGAACATGACTTTTTTTTCCCAAACCATTTTCATTCAGAATATTAAAAGCAGGGTTTCAAAAAACTGCTAATTGCAGTCGCAAATTACTAAATATTTGACTAAATTTAGTACCATGCTTAAATAATAGTAACTAGTTAAAATTTCCCTTTACAAGCTAACTGAAGTCAGTCAACTGTGTCAACACATTGCTGCAATAACTTGCAAGTGGTTTTGTTTTCAGTGTTGCCAACATTGGTCAAGCAAAACGCGCGCAAAAAAAATAAAAAGGGGTAAAAAAGCGTAATTTTCTAACTGAAAATGGGTAAAAAAGCACTAACGTTTTTTAGTCAAATATTGTTTATTTTAATAAAAATTGCATATTATTTCGCTCATTTCCTACAAGACTCCAAAATTCGTTTTTTAGAACATTGACTACAAAACAAAACATGCGTCATACTAAAGTCTTTCATCTGTGTGAGTTAGATTTTTAGTAACGTAAGAACTAAAACTAATGTTTGACGAATATTAGATAAATAAGATGAGAAATTTTCAAATTCCTTGATTTGTTTAAAAGTTATTTTAAAAATAGTAAAATGTCATTAAACATTCAAACTGACAGGCACACTACCAACTGGCGAACCGATGTAACCACACCCAAATTGTAAAATTGTACAAAACTTATGAAATATATTTTTTTTTTGCAAAATCTATATATATTATTTTTAAGTTTTTTGAGTTCTGGAAAAATTTTTAATTTCACTGATAGTGAATAACATAACTTATTTTAACGTATTTTGAATATTTTGTTTTTTGTTTTTGAAGAATATTTGCTTTTAAAACTTAACACAAATAAAAAAAACTTTAGAGCACCCGTGTAAAAAAATATAAAAAAGTTTTTAAGAAAAATTTAGTCCTTAGTGTAAACTATTAAACTGATCGTATTCTAATAAACAACAAAAAGTGGTACAAATAGAAAGATCAAAGAATGATCCCTCAGTTTTCTTAACATTATAGAGAAAATGTTTAATATTAATTAAATAAATTACCTCCTGAAATTCACAATTATTTTAAAATATTTTAACAAGTAAGAGTGTTATATTCGGCTGTGCCGAATCTTATATACCCACCATCAAATCTTATGACGTAAAAGGAATGCTTCTCTGTAAACATCAGGGAGATAATGCTTAATTCAATTATGTACGTGATCTTCGAATTAACAAAATATTAATTTTTAAAAACAAAATATATATATATATCAGAGGTAGTGTCAATTATGAACTGTTTGTCGTAAAATTTGGTAGAAAGACTTCGTATAACACTTATTCGTTTCGAATTTCATTGCTGATCTCGAATTTTTAATTCAGACATAAGCGTAAAAGTTATTATCTAAAGGGGAACTTATATGGGGTTGGGACAATTATATATCGATACCCATAAAATTTTGTACATAGATTTTGTTTTGTTGGTCAGTTATATCGTCATAAAATTCGGAATAAAGAATTATAATAAAAATCTTTTTATTGCGAGTACAACGATGAAGTAATCATGGAGGCTTTATATATTAGGGATAGGTTCAATTGTGTAAAAAAATTGTATAAAACTTATTTTTTGTCAATTTTCATCGCTGTACTCATATTTTTAAGGGGACCTTAATAGGGGGTAGGGTAGGTTACCGAAAAATCCGAATTAAATTCGGTAGGAAGATTACGTTTGTATAAAAGTTGTTTATTTCGAATTTCTCCGCTATACTCGTATTTTTAAGTCAGTAAAGAGCGTTAAAATCAATTTTTGAAGGTGACCATATGTGGGGGTAGGGTCAATTATGGACCGATTGCCGTAAAATTTGCTAGAGAGATTTTGGCTTATATAAAACATATTTATGTCGAGTATTAATGTCATTTGGTAGAGAAATTTTGATGCATATAAAAGTTACTTATGTTGAATTTCAACGCTGCACTCATAGGGAGACCTTATTTGGGGGTAAGGTCAGTTATGGACCAATTCCCATAAAATTTGGTAGAGACATTTTGCCTTATATAAAACTTATTTATGCCGAATTTCATCGCTATACTCGTATTTTTAAGTCAGTAATGACCGTTTAAATCATTTTCTGAAGGAGACCTTATATGGGGGGTAGGCTCAATTATAGACCTATTTCTATAAAATTTAGTAGAGATTTTGGCTTATATAAAACTTACTTATGTTGAATTTCATCGCTATACTCGTATGGGGGGTAGGGTCAATTTTGGACCGATTCCCATAAAATTTGGTACAGAGATTTTGACGCATATAAAACTTATTTATGCCAAATTTTATCGCTATACTCGTATGTTTAAAACAGTTGTGACTGTTAAAGCTGTTTTTCGGGGGGTCACTTGTATGGGGGATATGCGAAATTGCGGACCCATATTGCCCATTTGCCATACCAAACAAACCTTACCTATAAGAAATATTTGTGGAAAAATTTAACTCGCTTGCTCTTTCCGATCTAACCCTATCGTGCTTTCAACAGACAGACGGACGGACAGATGAACAGACGGATGGACATGGTTAGATCGGCTTAGAATTTAATAAGGACCCAAAATATATATACTTTTGTGGGTCTACGACCAATATTTCGATGTGTTACAAACGGAGTGACAAAATCAATATACCCCACTCATCTTTTTTGATGGTGGGTATAAAAAGCACTAAATGCACTGTCATAAAATTAGAAAGCACCACTGTAGTGCCTTTTTGAAAAAAGGCACCATGAGCAAAATTTTCCGCGTTTGGCACACCAAAAGGCACCGCAAATAGTGCTAAAAGCACTAAGTTGGCAACACTGTTTGTTTTTCTTCAGCAGCCACACACACAAGCAGCGGCCATGTTAAGTTTTTCAACTCAGCCGAACTGAACACAACGACTGAACAGTAAAAACAGTTTTGCGTGTACTGCTTACGTATTGCTTAGTTCTTGGTTTCGTTTTCTTACTAAGGGACGTAAAAAAAACTGATAGTTTGACTGGTTAGTACAAATCAAGCTGACTGAACAATAAAACTTGATGGGTTGTTTATTCAGTAAGACTTTGTTATTGTATGCAATTTGTTTTAGTATATTGTATGTTTTTGTGTTTAAATTTGACAAAAGTAAACAAAGTAATTGATAATTATTGCTAATAGAAATTGTTAATTAATTTAAAATTTACAAAATTATAAATTACTATACTTATAAATTTAGATATTTTCTTTAAATAAAAATTGATTTAAATTTAAGCATTTTGATGATTTTTTTGTGAGATTTTGTTATTGTATGTATGTATGTATATTAGGGTGGGTCGAAAATAGGCTTTTCACTCGGATCAACTTCTAATAGTGAAATTATGTTGTATTTTAATGTCAAATAGAAGACTGTAAAATATTATTCAATTATTTTGAGGGTAAGAGCCCGCGCATCGCCGCCAAAGTTTGTAAATGCGTTTATATGGGAAAAATGGCACTTTTTGGAGTATTTTCACAAAATGAGGCTTTAAGTATTAATTATTGCACCATTTTATAGCAAAATCGTAATGTCTACAAAATTGTCTTTCCAAAAAGATGGAAAAACTCAAAATTGGTTAAAAAAGTTTTGAGTTATTAAAATTTCCCCCGAGACATATAAAAGTAAATATAAGAAAATTTTTGTTAGTTTTGAAAAATTTTACAAAAAAATATTATGTTTATCTTTATAAGGTTCATAAATGTGCTAGTACGAATTTTTGTTCAAATTGGATAACGCTTACTCGGTTTAGTCTGTGGTCAAAAAAGGGACATTATTTTAACAGCATCTCCAAAACTCCATTTTCAAACTTTAAAAAATTTTGTTAAATGGATTATTAAAAATTAAAGTTTTCTATGCTGGATATTATAAAGGATATATATAAGAATTAAACACAGAAAGAATGAGCTTAATACCTCTCATAGTTTTACCGTACCTGCGATGTGAATTTGAAGGATTTCGGGAAAAAGGCAATTTTTGCCAATAATTAAGTAAAAACAAGTTAGAGTGCTATATTCGGCTATGCCGAATCTTAAATACCCTCCACCAGCAAACTACTTTTTATTGAAACCCATCTAACTATCTAATTTTTTGATAACTTGCCAAAATTTTTGTCGAACTAATTTTGATTAGGTCCAGAAAAATGTATATTAATACGCCAGTTCGAAAACATTTTAATAGAATGATGTATCTATATACAGAATATGGGAGTTGTGACCAATTATGGACTGATCAGGAAACAATTTCATATAATGATTTATATGCAGAAAAAGATCAAGTCTAATTTTACTCCAATAGCTTTATTAATCAATGAAATGTGTGCGTTTAGGTGACTTTAGGAAGTGGACTTTATATAGGAGCTATGAGCAATTAAGGGCCTATCCGGAAAAATTTCGCAGAGTGATTCATCATATTTTATATTTTATCAAGATATCTTTATTTGATAATTAAATATGTGCGTTTAAGGGATTTTTTGAAGTGGACCTATTACCAAATATGGACCGATCCAGAAAAAATTTGGTACAATGTTTTATATGCCTATCCGCAAAAAATTTCGTAGAGTGATTAATGTAAAGATAAAACATATTTGTGTCGAATTTTCTCAAATTAACTTTATTTGACAATGAAATATGTGAGTTTAAGTGACTCTCAGAAGTGGACCTTATATAGAAGCTATGACCAATAATGGACCGATCCGAGAAAAAAGTGGTAGAATGATTCATATGTACACAAAACTTATTCAAGTCGAATTTTACCCCTATAGCTTTAGAATTCAATGAAATATATGCGTGTAAGTGACTTTCGGAAGTGGACCTTATATGGGAACTATGACCAATTATGGTCCTATTCGGGAAACATTTCGCAGAGTGATTCATATTTGGACAAAACATGTTTGTGTCGAATTTTATCAAGATAGCTTTATTTGATAATGAAATATGTGCTTTTAAGTGATTTTCGTAAGTGAACCTTGTATGGGAGTTATGACCAATAATCGACCGACCCGTAAAAAATTTATAAAATGATTTGTACTTACACAAAACATATTCAAGTCGAATTTTATCCCAATAGCTTTAGAATTCAATGAAATATATGCGTTTAAGTGATTTTCGGAAGTGGACCTTATATGGGAGCTATGACCAATTATAGGCCTATCCGGAAAAAATTTTGTAGAGTTATTTATGTTTAGGCAAAACATATTTGTGTCGAATTTTGTCAAGATAGCTTTACTTGACATTGAAATATGTGCTTTTAAGTGATTTTCGGAAGAGGCCTTATATGGGAGCTATGACCAATAAGGGACCGTAAAAAAAATAGTGAAATGATTTCAGTGCACACAAAACATATTTCTGTCGAATTTCATCAAAATAGCTTTAGAATTCAATAAAATATATGCGTTTAAGTGATTTTCGGAAGTGGACCTTATATGGGAGCTATGACCAATTATGGGCCTATTCGGAAAAATATTCGTAGAATGATTCATGTTTAGGTAAAACATATTTGTGTCGAATTTTATCAATATAGCTTTACTTGGCATTGAAATATGTGCTTTTAAGTGATTTTCGGAAGTGGGCCTTATATGGGATCTGTGACCAATTATGGACCGATCCGTAAAAAATTTTGTAGAATGATTTGTATGTATACAAAACAGAATTGTGTCGAATTTTATCCCGATAGCTTTATAATTCAATGAAATTTATGCGTTTAAGTGATTTTCGGAAGTGGACCTTATATGGGAGCTATGATCAATTATGGGCCTATCCGGAAAAAATTTCGTAGAGTGATTTATATTTCTACTAAATATACTTGTGTCGAATTTCATCAAAATAGCTTTAGTTTACAATGAAATATGAGCTTTTAAATGATTATCGGAAGTGGGCTTTATATGGGAGCTATGACCAATAATGGACCGATCCGTAAAAAATTCGGTAGAATGATTTGTATGTATACAAAACATATCTAACTCGAATTTTATCACAATAGCTTTATTCATCAAAGAAATATGTGCGTTTAGGTGATTTTCGGAAGTGGACCTTATATGGGAGCTATGACCAATTGTGGACCGACTGAGATCTACGTTGACAGTATGATTTCTGTTCATATTATATTTACATGTACAAAATTTCGTGTTGATACCGATATATTTGAGGGAGTTATTAACGATAAACTAATTTCCGGGAATATATACCTTTGTATGGGGGCTATGGGAAATATTGGACTGCCCTGAAAAAATAATGTGTGACAAAATTCATCGAAATATCTTTGAAATATGAAAAAAAAGTAATTTTTTGGAGGTAGTCTGAAATTTGTACTCAAAACTTTTTACGTTGTGAACCGATTTTGCTGATTTTCAATACCAAACTGCTTAGGATAATAATAAATATTTTGGGTGAATTTGGTTTATTTCCTTTGCTTAGTTTTAACGTGAGCGTGTTTTACACAGACAGACAGACAGACGGACATAGCTAAATCGACTAAGAATTTGATAAGGACCCAGAATATATATACTTTGTTGGGTCTTAGATGAATATTTCTTGGTGTTACACACGGAACGACAAACTTATATATACCCTCTATCACCACTGATGGTGGTGGAGGGTATAATTATATTATTACCAATTGTTGCTTAATTTTGATCAAGTAAATTGCGATTACTATTTCCGAGTCCATGGAAAGTTAGTTCTAATCAAATTTTCGAAACTAAAAATCATTAACCCTCTAAACACCGGGGTCAAAATCAAATTTTTGAATTTTATGTTCTTGAAGAAATAAGAGCATGATGTTGTTAATTTGTTGATGGATATTGATGAAACTTCTTAGAAGTTATTTTTACTACATTCAAATAATACGATAAACCAAATACTGTATATATATCCATTAAATCTTTAAGAAAATTAATTTTAGAAAATTCCTTTTTAAAAGTGTTTTTTGTAGTGTTTAAAAAATCGGTCTTGAATTGACCCCAAGTATGACAGAGGGTTAATTTTTGAAGAAGTTTGATTCCTAGATTTCTGGATATATTTTTGTGTAGTTTGTCAAAATGAATTCTTAATTAAATACACAATATTTTGCTATTTTTAATGAAGAATATTAAATATACAAAAACTTGATTTTGACCCCGGTTTTTAGAGGGTTAATGATTTTTAATTTCGGAAATTTTATCAGAAATAACTTTTCATGGACTCGGAAATAATAATCGCAATTTAATTGATCAAAATTAAGCAACAATTGGTAATAATATAATTTTTACTTAATTATTGGCAAAAATTGCCTTTTTCCCGAAATCCTTCAAATTCACATCGCAGGTACGGTAAAACTATGAGAGGTATTAAGCTCATTCTTTCTGTGTTTAATTCTTATATATATCCTTTATAATATCCAGCATAGAAAACTTTAATTTTTAATAATCCATTTAACAAAATTTTTTAAAGTTTGAAAATGGAGTTTTGGAGATGCTGTTAAAATAATGTCCCTTTTTTGACCACAGACTAAACCGAGTAAGCGTTATCCAATTTGAACAAAAATTCGTACTAGCACATTTATGAACCTTATAAAGATAAACATAATATTTTTTTTTAAATTTTTCAAAACTAACAAAAATTTTCTTATATTTACTTTTAAATGTCTTCAGAATCACAAAATTCTCGGGGGAAATTTTAATAACTCAAAACTTTTTTAACCAATTTATAATTGAATAATATTTTACAGTCTTCCATTTGACGTTAAAATACAACATAATTTCACTATTAGATGTTGATCCGAGCGAAAAGCCTATTTTCGACGCACCCTAATATACATACATACATACAATAACAAAATCTCACTAAAAAATCATCAAAATGCTTAAATTTAAAAAAATTTTTATTTAAAGAAAATATCCAAATTTATAAGTATAGTAATTTATAATTTTATAAATTTTAAATTAATTAACAATTTCTATTAGCAATAATTATCAATTACTTTGTTTACTTTTGTCAAATTTAAACACAAAAACATACAATATACTAAAACAAATTGCATACAATAACAAAGTCTTACAGAACAAACAACCCATCAAGTTTTATTGTTCAGTCAGCTTGATTTGTACTAACCAGTCAAACTATCAGTTTTTTTTACGTCCCTTAGTAAGAAAACGAAACCAAGAACTAAGCAATACGTAAGCAGCACACGCAAAACTGTTTTTACTGTTCAGTCGTTGTGTTCAGTTCGGCTGAGTTGAAAAACTTAACATGGCCGCTGCTTGTGAGTGTGGCTGCTGAAGAAAAACAAAACCACTTGCAAGTTATTGCAGCAGTGCGTTGACACAGTTGACTGACTTCAGTTAGCTTGTGAGGGAAAAATAAATACTTGAACTTTCTTCAGTTCAGTCGACATTTAAAAAAATAAAACTAAAAACTAAATATTAAACCCTGATTAAAAGTTCATAAAATGTATGAATTTCAACATGACAGAATTTTTTTGGCTTTTACTTATTTTCTATGATATTCTTAAAAAATTGCAAAAAAAAGTCCATTATCTACAAATCTGTTTCCATATCTTGTAAATAGTGATCCTATATTAGCAAATTTTGTATGATAATTAAATAGAAATGTTGAAAAACAAAATCTGAAATAAGAAAACATCAGCAAACATAGTTAAACATCCATTCTTCATCAAATCCCGCAAATTACGTGCACATCCCATCGATTTCAATCTAAAAATCATAAAGAAATAAAAAATTTTCCAAAGAAAATTTCAAAAATTTTTTAACAAATAGAAAAATAAAAATTAAATTTGAAATATTTTAAGTAAAGGCTTCTAGATTATGTTTGAAAAAATAAAAATGAAAAAATTCATACCATATAGGAACTTATTCTTAAATATTATTAACTTTTGTCAATAAAAGCAGTTCATAATATTTATGCTGAAACTTTTTTCTGTGTACCAAGAAATTATGCTGTAAGAATGGTAATCATTGGGCCACAGTTAGCCCCCATCAGGGTTGGCAAAGTTGGCACAATTGTACTTTTTGGTACAATTCGATGCTTAAAAGTACAATGGTAGTACACCAATCACTCATCTGCGATTTTGTCAGCATCTCTGCTAAAAGTTGAAATTTTCGAAAAATTTAGCAGACTCTTCTAATACAATAAAACTATATATATTAATTTTTGCTAATTGATATGAGTTCCTTTTTGTATGAAAAAATAATAAATTAGCAAAATTATAAAATTATTGTTTTTGAAAGTAGTATGAGTCCATTCAAATGTGAAAAAATCTAGTATTTCCGCAATATCTATTAAAGTTTTATGCAATATAAAAATTTTTATTGCATTTTAGACCAAATACATGTAAAATAGCTTTACACAGATCAGACTAATTTTCTATGGAAAATTTTATGCTGAATATCTTGGGAGCAGATATAACATCCCTCACACATACTGATTGGAACATTTTAAAGAACTACATCTAGAAACAGAGTTTCTGTACTTCGGATAAGGAGAGCTCAACAGGTACTATAGTGACCTAAGAGTATTTCTTAGGATTTGATGTATTATACATCCTCCTCTCAACCTATGTATAGCTTGAAATGTTTTTGTTTCGATTAAGGACACTCCCACTTTAATAATAATTTAGTAAAATAATTATGATTTGGTACAATTAGAAGCAAAAATGTACTATTTTTCACGCAATTTTGTAAAATTTTAAAATGTAATTTGCTATCCCTGGCCCCCATATAAGTCCCTTCAGAAAATAACTTTAACCCTTTTTGATTTTTTGGGACATGATAGAATTCGGTAAATAATAAAATACGTTTTACTCAGAAATTTAAAATTTTTTGTTATTAGCGTTTTATTAATGATTTTTTGATTGATTTTAAAATCGATTTTTATGATACAAGAAATTTTAAATTGTTTATTTTTTTTAATTAATAATAAATTTACACAAAATTGTCTACAAAATCTTATAAAAACAACGAAACTTTTTTTCCCATTTTATAAAATTTTTAAAAATCGAAATTATCTTACCAATTTAGCTTGAACACAAAATTTAACTTTTTATCAAAACTGAAAATTCAATTTAGCATAAGTGAATAGTTTTGCCACATATCATGTTAAAATACATACATACAAAACAGTTAAGTGGAATCTCATGAATGTGCTCCACTAATTTGATTCGAAAATAAGTGCCTAGGACCTATTTTAGATTAAATTTTTGGGTTTGTTACAGAAATGTTACACGCTATAAAGCCTGTATAAGAACGAAATTCTACACAAACAATTGTTATATGAATCAAAATCTCTCTACCAAATTTCATGTGGGTCAGTCCATAATTGACCGAACACCCCATATTACAACAAATCGGTTTACTGTAGTGAATCGTTCAAAAATTAATGTACTATAAGATTTAACAAAAATGATATGAAACTAATAACTCTTTTAAATTGTGTAAACCTCGATACATAATTAATGGACTTATTCCGAAAATCTCCCTGATGTTCATATTAATATCAATATATCGACACCCTATATTCAAAAAGTGCTAACTCAATCTTGGGCCAAAGTGAGTTTTTGATGGCAAATGATTCCTCAATACATTCTCCACGTCTGGTATAAATTTGGGATCAAAATATTAACTTTTGTGTTTTTTGTATCTGTTTTGTCTACTACACAAAGTAGAATATTTTTTTAAGAAAATAAGTGCTATCTCCCATAGTAATTTTACAACATTTTTTGAAAGATTAATTTTATTAAATATTTATCTCCGCTATTATAAAATATGACATACTGAACAGGAATCTGTTTAATAAATTGGAGTTCAATATTTAGTTTCGGAAATATAGTCGTTTTTATTTTACCAATAAATGTTTCAATTTTAAAATTTTCCTTTGAACAAAATGTGCTAACTAAAGATAAATCCTTGAAAAACACAAAATGTATTAATTTGTATATAATTATAAATTGGTAAGATTATTATAAACATATTATGGAAAGAAAGTTATTAATTTGTTCAACATTATACAAATTAAACAGTTTTTTTCCTCTCCTGAAAACTAGACATTTTTGAATTAGCACTTTTTGAATATAGTGTCTCGATATGTGTAATTTTAAAAATTTTCGAACATGATTCTCTGATTTCGATGAAATTTGGTATACACATTTTTTGTATCAATACAAAATTAAAAGTTTTCCAAAATTTTCAAATTCGTTACGGTTTAGAGGTTGCAAATCCACATTTTTTCTCAAAGGCTTAAAATTTAATATCGTATATTTTCTAAACTACTTTTCCGATTTTATAATTTTTGTATCTTCCATTTTTACTACACTAAAATATACAACATATACAAACAACAGAATGGGACCATGAGGGGATCTCTAGAAAGTTAACTTTTAGTAAAACAGTCCATATCATTTCTATACAAATTTAAAAATTTATACTTTTGTTCATTGATGAAAAAAATAATTCAAACAAAAAATAAATAATGTGAATTAATTTACTAAAATTCAATTTTCTTGCGATCTCCTCATGAACCCATTCTAATTTTTTTGTGATATAATTGCCAAGCTACTTTTAAAATTGTTTAAACCTAGAAAACCCATACAAACTAGACTAGAAATAATAACAATGTTAATATTTTTAAGAAAAAATAAAAATCCCCAAAAATAGCGGAAAAATTACAAAAAAAATCCCCAAATTTTACGAAAATCCCCAAATCCCTCCCCACGAAAATCTGTCCCCAAATAAAACTTGAAATCCCCAATTTGGGGACAAATCCCCACATCTGGCGACACTGGTGTTACTCAACATTCATCTACCGATCTCACTCACTGTGTGTGTTTTTTTTTCAACATCCTTTTTCCTTTATATGTATATGCTTTTCCCACTTCTGTAACGTTTTTCAAAACAACAACATACAACAACATCCAGCAATAGCAATACACAAAACCTGTTCTTCCTATTGTTGTTTTTTTAGTTTTTTCTGTTCACTTCTTACTACACATATACACATAAACACATCACTCTGAAACGTAGAAATAGTTTTTTCTTATATCTCGTCGTTAATGATCGTTCTATTGTCTTTTTATACCCTCCACCACCATCAGTGGTGATAGAGGGTATATATAAGTTTGTCGTTCCGTGTGTAACACCAAGAAATATTCATCTAAGACCCAACAAAGTATATATATTCTGGGTCCTTATGAAATTCTGAGTCGATTTAGCTATGTCCGTCTGTCCGTCTGTCTGTCTGTCTGTGTAAAACACGCTCACGTTAAAACTAAGCAAAGGAAATCAACCAAATGCACCCAAAATATTTATTGTTATCCTAAGCAGTTTGGTATTGAAAATCAGCAAAATCGGTTCACAACGTAAAAAGCTATGAGTAAAAATTTCAGACTACCTCGAAAAAAATTACGTTTTTTTCATCATTCTTTTGAAGTTTTCTCAGAAACTACCAAAGATATTTCGATGAATTTTGTCACACATTATTTTTTCATGGCAGTGATCAATTATGTTGAAAATCTTTACAATCAATCCAATATTTCCCATAGCCCCCATACAAAGGTATATATTCCCCGAAATTAGTTTATCGCTAATAACTCCCTCAAATATATCGGTATCAACACAAAATTTTGCACATGCAAATATAATATGAACAGAAATCATACTGTCAACGCAGATCTCAGTCGGTCCACAATTGGCCATAGCTCCCATACAAGGTCCACTTCCGAAAATCACCTAAACGCACATATTTCATTGATGAATAAAGCTATTGTGATAAAATTCGAGTTAAACATGTTTTGTGTACATACAAATCATTCTACGAAATTTTTTACGGATCGGTCCATTATTGGTCATAGCTCCCATATAAGGCCCACTTCCGAAAATCATTTAAAAGCTCATATTTCATTGTCATATAAAGCTATCTTGATGAAATTCGACACAAATATGTTAAGTCTAAATATAAATCACTCTACGAAATTTTTTCCGGATAGGTCCATAATTGGTCATAGCTCCCATATAAAGTCCACTTCTGAAAATCACTTAAACGCATATATTTCATTTAATTATAAAGATATCGGGATAAGATTCGACACACATATGTTATGTATACATACAAATCATTTTACTAATTTTGTTACGGATCGGTCCATTATTGGTCATAGCTCCCATATAAGGCCCACTTCCGAAAATCATTTAAAAGCTCATATTTCATTGTCATATAAAGCTATCTTGATGAAATTCGACACAAATATGTTTAGTCTAAATATAAATCACTCTACGAAATTTTTTACGGATCGGTCCATTATTGGTCATAGCTCCCATATAAAGTCCACTTCCGAAAATCACTTAAACGCATATATTTCATTTAATTATAAAGATATCGGGATAAAATTCGACACACATATGTTATGTATACATACAAATCATTCTACGAAATTTTTTACGGATCGGTCCATTATTGGTCATAGCTCCCATATAAGGCCCACTTCCGAAAATCATTTAAAAGCTCATATTTCATTGTCATATAAAGCTATCTTGATGAAATTCGACACAAATATGTTTAGTCTAAATATAAATCACTCTACGAAATTTTTTCCGGATAGGTCCATAATTGGTCATAGCTCCCATATAAAGTCCACTTCCGAAAATCACTTAAACGCATATATTTCATTGAATTATAAAGATATCGGGATAAAATTCGACACAAATATGTTTTGTATACATACAAATCATTTTACTAATTTTGTTACGGATCGGTCCATTATTGGTCATAGCTCCCATATAACCCCATTTCCGAAAATCACTTAAAAATACATATTTCATTGTCAAATAAAGCTATCGTGATAAAATTCGACATAAATATATTTCGTATAAATATGAATTATTCCACTAAATTTTTTCCGGATAGGCCCATAATTGGTCATAGCTCCCATATAAGGTCCACTTCCGAAAATCACTTAAACACATTGAATTCTAAAGCTATTGGGATAAAGTTCGACAAAAATACGTTTTGTGTACATTCAAATCATTTCACCAAATTTTTTACGGATCGGTCCATTATTGGTCATAGCTCTCATATAACCCCATTTCCGAAAATCACTTAAAAATACATATTTCATTGTCAAATAAAGTTATCTTGATAAAATTCGACACAAATATGTTTTGTCTTTATATGAATCACTCTACGAAATTTTTTCCGGATAGGCTCCCATAGAGGGTCCACTTACGAAAATCACTTAAACGCACATATTTCTTTGAATAATAAAGCTATTTGGATAAAGTACGACTTGAATATGTTTTGTGAGCATATAAATCATTCTACCAATTTTTTTCCGGATTGTACCATATATGGTAATAGCTCCTTCAAAGAAATCACTTAAACGCACATATTTCATTAACAAATAAAGATATCTTGATAAAATTCGACACAAATATGTTTTGTGTAAGGTCGTAGCTCCTATACATATAAAGTTCACTTCCGAAAATCACCTAAACGCATATATTTCATTAATTAATAAATCTATTGTAGTAAAATTCGACTTGAATTTTTTTGGCATATAAATCATTATACGAATTTTTTTCCTTATCGGTTGATAATTGGTCACAACTCCCATATAAGGACCATTTCCGAAAATTACTCAAATGCACATTAACAATCAAAGTTATCGGGATAAAATTCGACATAAATGTGTATTTTGTATATATAAATCATTCTACGGATTTTTTCTTCTGGATCGGTCCATAGGTTGTCTTAGCTCCCATATAAGGTATACTTCTGAAAATCACTTAATACCACTTAATTCGTAATTAAATGATTATATCCGGATAAAATTCAAAATGAGTATGTTCTGTGTACAGTTAATCATTATATTAAAATGTTTTCAAACTGGCCTATTAATATACATTTTTCTCGACCTAATTAAAATTAGTTTGACATATGCATAAATATTAGTACCCTCAATAAGGAAACAAAAATTTTGCCAAGTTATATAAAAATTAGATAGTTAAATGGGTCTCAATAAAAAGTAGCTTGCTGGTGGAGGGTATTTAAGATTCGGCATAGCCGAATAACTTCTTTTATACACACACATCTTCATCACCAAACACAGAAATTGTCTTTTCTTATGTTTTTCCGTTAATGATCATCAAGTTTAGTTCTTCACAACAAACATTCTCCAACTAAACACAGAAATTGTTTTTTCGTATGTTTTCCCTCCTTATTTAATGATGATCATAGTTGTTTCTTCTTTAGTTTTCATTGGCCCGTTCCTTTTTCCTTCCCAAATAGTTTTTATACAACACATTGTTTTACATTTTCACTTCAAATTAAATTATTTAATTTTTCCTTTCCTCACTTCTTTAACACATATTCTGACTCATTATGGTCCATTCCCCATCCACTTTTCCTTGGATCTTCAACGATCCCACTTTCAATTAAATATACACACACTTGTTTATTTAATGTAACATTTATTCATTCAAAGAAAACTTATATACTAAATTAAAACTGTCCGTTGTTTAACTTCACGCTTTAGGACTAAACTTAAAACTTCTAAGGTTCTTATGCAACTCGTACTGAACTACTATATAAAACTAAAACTACTTAAAACTAACTATCTACAACGTCCGTCTGTGCAAATCACTCAACCAATTCCACTCAGCTCTCTCTCTACTCTCTGTACGGTTGAATTCCTTAACCCGATAGGCACCGATCCTACATATATATAATATATCGCAATAGGGATTGTAGGGTATAATTGCTTGGTAGAATAATCAAAACAAGAAAATGCAAAAAGATTAAAGAAAAATAACAAATTAACAACATAACAACATAAGTGAAAGTTATAAATTAAGAAATAACACCAAATAAAACCGAAATAAGTAAACAGAAAAAATGATAATTAACTATTAATTGAAAACCATTGAATTAAATCGTACAATAATTTTTTTTAAATTAAAATGCAAGAAGAGAGTTAAAATATAAAGATTTCATCCCCATCTAGCGTCCGTCGAATTCATGGAGAAGGCCTTCTACTACGCATTCGATCGGTGAGTAAACTAAAATCAATAATTGTCTTATTTTATATTTTCTTAATTCTTAATTATAAATTTCAATAACAAATAGGCAAACAAAAAAATGTAATGAGCTCAAACCAATTTTATTACTTCAAACACAACGATATTCTGAGAGAGATCAAACATGTTATAAAATGTTTGACGGTCATTTACTTAATACATGTCGTAATCGAATTTTGGTTACAACTTATAACAACTTATATATTTGATCAGCTGTTGGAACTGAGTTCATTGAACTTTACAAATTTTTTTGGTTTGGTTTTTGTTATATACTTTATTTAGAATTTGCACCATGGGTCGGAAAATTTTATAATCCTACCACAATTTTGTCTTTTGTTTAAAAACAAAAAACTCTAAAAGCCTAGGTGTTTTCTTTGTAAATTTTAAAATTATATTTCTAGCTTTGTCAAAAAATGTTTTTTTTGGTGAGAAAAGATAATTGTTTTCACATGTTTTAAAATTTCTTCAAATATTATTTTTTTAAATTGTATAATTTCTTAAGTTTTCTTTCGATAACTTTTGATATTTAGTTATTTGTTAAATTTTTCTATAATGTAAATATAATTTGTTAATTATTTTAGAATTGTTAGAAATTTGTCTTAAATATTAATTTTTTTATTGTTAAAATACATATTTTAAATCTAGAAGTCTCCAAATGTTAAAATTTAAATATTGAATTTTGTTAAACAAATTTTAACCTTTATAAAATTAAAATTATGAATATTATGCATTTAAACATAATAAATATTGATATTATGATTGAGTAAATCTAAAGTTTTTGGTCTTCTAATTTGTTTCATGTAAGTTAAAGGAAACATAAGTTTAAATTAGGGGTTCCAAATATTAGAATATGCCATTGGAACAAGGTCTGGTGAGGGTTATGAGGCATACGTATCCAAAACCATCTGGATAACGTAAAATTAGACAGGATAGGAAAATAGTCAACTATACTTTATTCATTCTTAATTTTCAATGATAACTAGACTTGGGGCTTGTTGATTGAATCTTTTGTTTGGTGTCTAGTTCAATAACTTAGTCCATTTATAAATTTTATTAGTTTTGTTTTAGTTTTAACCGGGAGTCTATAATAAGAGCAATGTCTGAAAATGCAATGTTAGAAAATAGGACACGAACCCCCCACCCGGCTGCTTGCTAGCATATCAATGGCTCCCAAAGTCCTTATTTCTCTGGCAGCTGTTACAATCAATGGGTCATTGAAGTGATTTGACTATTAATTTGATTTTTATAAATAAATTCTTTATTTTTCTCACACAGTATCCTGCGATTGTTAATGAGATTATTTTCAATGTAGTTTATCTTTATTGAATAATTTTCTTCAGGTACATTACAATAAAATGGCGCCCAACGTGGGGCCCGAAGGAATGGCTCGTTCTTTCTGGCTCTAAATTTTTTTTTTATAGAATACTAGATTTCAAATTTGTGATAATTTTAAAATATTTTTCATTGATACAAAATATAATATTGAATAACATTTGAAACTTTTCTGGAAATTTTAGTTACTTGAGGTTTTCAGGTTCGAGTAGACTAACCGATAAGTTAACAATTGTCTTTTCTTTATTATATAGAGTGTCATGAAAGAAATTTTAATTTTATTTAGTTCTATAACAGTCTATAATATTTATGAATATTTAAACCGATTTTAGCTCATTTTCGTACAGTGGAACTCATATTTTCGCTGTCTGCAATTTATGACCTAGTATGAAAATGACGAGTTACGAAAAGAAAACTTTGCTAATGGGAAAATTTTCATAAATATATTATCCACATTATAGAACTCAATAGACCAGTTTTGCTCGTTTTATAGTTGATTATGTTTTGTTTTCGATTTGTCTAAATTAATTTTTTTCTATTTTTCTTATAATTTCTTACATGAACTTTTTAGAAGACCAAGTTATGTTCGTATTTTGATTGGAAGTTTAAAATTTTATAGATTTGGAAACCGAATCTAGAAATTTATATTTATTTGATTTCTATATAATTAAAAAAAAAACAAAACTGAATTTTCTAAACGAAAATTTTTGTTTACTATTTGCTTTCTGCGATTTTTTAATAACACTTCTATAATTTTCTTTTTTTTTAACTAAAATATTTATACACAATTAATAATTTTGAATATTGGAATAATCGTTTGCATGTATTTTGTAGAAATTTTTCACATTCTTAATATTTCAAAACAAAATCTACATTAAATAACGTTAATTAAGTTTAATTTCAAGCAGTTCAATTTTTCTTAATTTAGTTAGAAATTTAAGGTTTTTTTCCTTTATTTCATCTTTAAAACCTCATTTTAATTATTTAGATAATTTTAAGAAACACTAGATTCTCTAAACGAAAATTTTATTTTTTGTTATTTTTTTCGATTTCTTTCTATGAAATAAATAATTGAATGCAAATTAATAGTTTTGCGCATTGCATTAAATTTTTGAGTTTAATTTATGGAAATTTTCATATTTTAACGATTTCAAAATAAAATAGATTAAATTTAGCTTAAAGCAATTGGATTTTTCCTAATCTAATTTAGTTAGACATTTTAAGATTTTTTCCCCCTTTATTTCGTTTTTTTTATTATTAAAATTTTGCATATTTTGCAAATTTTTTAGAAAATTTTCTTTTAATCACCTAATTCTACTAAATATTTTATTTTTCTATAATTTGCTTGTGTAAATTACTGAATTGAGTTACATTTGCGTACATACTTTTATTTTTTTTTGTTTTGAGATTTATCTTTAAGTTATTTGAAAATTTATCATAATGGCCACAGAACCTACTACTTCTCCAACGTCTTTACCACCACCTTTGCCTTCGGCTTCGGTTTCTATAGAACCATCAGTCTGTCAAATTTGTAAGCAATCTATGAGTGAGAGACAGTCCTGTTTAATTATAAATGAATGCAGTCATGCCTTTCACAGGTCGTGCATAGAAACTCATTTAGCCACGTCATCCGAGTGTCCCATTTGTAAAAGACATTGCCAATTGTCGGAATTAAAGAAACTAGTGATTCATCCCAGAGGTAGTTTAGCGAAACCTACTTTTCCAAAGCCACGCGGTGCTATGGCAAAGCACTATAATACAAGGAGTGCGAGTAGAAATGTAGGTCAAAATCCTTCTGATGTCAGTTTTATTATGGAACCAAATGAAGACCCAATGCCATCGTCTGTGACCAATGCACCTAATCCAACAATTGACCCTCTGAATGAACAGAATAATACTGCCCCGAATTCGAATAATGGTATTGATTACCAAGAGATCAATCGTATGATTGAGCAAAGTTTGTCTCGTCTGTTGGCTAATATGAATTTTGGGTCAAATAATAACCCTGAAGTGGTTCAAAACACCAATAGACCACCTAGTATTTTCAATTCAAATAATAACTTGTTTGACCAACCTAACGTGAATATTTTACATTCCCCAATTCGACTTAATTCAGGAGCTAATTCCTATCACAGCACCTTAAATGCTGATAAAATTTCACTGATTATTCAGAATTGGAATGTAAAATTTGATGGTACATCTAATGGCTTGAACATTGAGGAATTTTTGTATAGGATTCGCACTTTGACAAAAGATTATTTCAATAGCGATTTCTCTATTATCTGCCGGAATTTACATATACTGTTAACGGGTAAAGCTAGAGAGTGGTACTGGCGATACCACAAAAGAGTTCAAGTTATTGAATGGAACGATTTCTGTGAGGCGATCTGCTGCCAGTACCGCGAGTTTAAATCGTCTTTTGATATTAGAGAGGAGATACGCAATAGGAAACAGAAACCCGGGGAAACGTTTGATTCCTTCTATGAGGCGGTTTCTACTATTATGGACAAGCTCCCTACACCAATGTCAGAACTCGAATTAATCGAGATTTTAGCAAGAAACTTACGCCCAGACATTCGACAAGATCTCTTGTACGTCCCTGTACATTCCATCACACATTTGAGGAAATTAGTACAAATGCGTGAGAATTTCTTAGCCGATGAACACGTTCGTAAGAATATGTTTTCAAGAGTTCCAAATATAATGCCTCCTCGTCGTATAGCTGAGTTATCAATCGATAATACTGATGAAAAGTTTGTTTGTTCTGATGAACTAGATACAGATTTATCTGTTAATGTTCTACAAGACACAGAATTTACTGGCAAATGCTGGAACTGTGATGAAATTGGCCACCATTGGCAGGATTGCCTTAAAGATAGGACCATATTTTGCTATGGGTGTGGGGAAAAGCAGGTATATAAACCAACTTGCACCAAATGTGCGCTAAGGAAACAAAACCGTACAAAAAACTTCCAGAACCCTTTTCCAAAGAAGAACAAATAATATCTAATGATAATCCTGGCTTAGACAAACATTCCCTCGATAATGACCCTTGCAAACCTACTGGATATGACGATAAAACAACCCTTAATTATGAATTTGGTAAGATTAAACTACTTCAACGCGAAATTGACCAAGAAGTTGAAAACTTGGATGAAACTACTGATGATAATGAGGTTGTTGAACATTCAAATAAGATTATTTCCCCCCGTTTACCTTATCATAAACGTTGGCAAATGTATATTGAGAGAAGAGATCAAATTTTTAATATTTCGTCAATTTCTGAACTTCCTAAAAAGAAATCTAAAAGATCCACTGTCCGTTTAAGAAAATATTTTCGCATGAAAAAGTTTTGTAGAAAATTTTTAGTTTCAACAATAGTTTCTGACGCAAAAGACCTGAGATATTATGCAAAAGTATCTTTTTTGAAATTTTCCGAATATGGCCTCTTAGATACGGGTGCAAATATAAGTTGCATAGGATCAACTTTGGCAGAAACAAGATTTTTTCGAAATTTTTTAAATATAACAAATGCAAGTCATATGTAAAAACAGCCGATGGTAAACTTCAATCTGTTTTAGGATGGTTAGATGCAGACATTTCTTTCAAAGATAGTACCAAAACCATAAAATTGTTTATAATACCGTCTATTTCTCAGCGACTAATTTTGGGTCTTGATTTTTGGAAGTCGTTTAACCTATGTCCAGAATTAATTGACTCCTCTAATATTATAGCTTTAAATAGTCCGTCTAATAGTCTAATAGTGAATAGTATGTCCGATGTTTTGTCCGATTTTGCGAAAACTTCTACTCCAATTGAAGCAAACCAGTATTCCCTCAATATTGAACAGAAAAAGCAACTAGATTCTATAATCACTTTGTTTCCTAATTTTGATAAACATGGTTTAGGTAGAACGAAACTAATAGAACACAAAATTGATATGCTTCTCCTGTGAAACAACGATTTTACCCAGTGTCACCAGCAGTTGAGAAGCTTAAGTTTGGCGAAATTGACAGGATGCTAAGTCTAGGGGTCATAGAACCATCTTCCTCCCCTTGGAGCTCTCCAATGAGGTTAGTCGTTAAACCTAACAAGGTTCGTTTATGCCTTGACGCGAGAAAGTTGAACATGGTAACTAAAAAGATGCATACCCATTGCCAAATATTAGTGGTATCTTCGCAAGGCTCCCTAAAGCGAACATTATATCCAAACTGGACCTGAAAGATGCCTACTGGCAAATTGGTTTGGATGAGGCTTCAAAACCTTTGACTGCTTTTACGGTCCCGGCGAGACCTTTATATCAGTTTGTGGTGATGCCGTTTGGGTTATGCAATGCCCCTCAAACCATGTGTCGATTTATTGATGAACTTATACCCCAGACCTTAAAAATAGTGGTTTTTGGTTATCTAGATGATCTTGTCATTGTTTCTGAGGACTTTGAGTCCCATGTAGAGGTTTTGGTAAGATTAGCATCACAGTTTAGAAAGGCAAACTTAACTTTAAATGTCGGAAAGAGTAAGTTTTGTGTAACAAAAACAAATTATCTCGGTTTTGTGATAGGAGACGGAGGTGTTACAACAGATCCCGAAAAGATTAGTGCGATAGTCAATTGGCCTGTTCCTAAAAATCTCAAACAAGTGAGAGGATTCCTTGGATTGGCGGGATGGTATCGCAGATTCATTGAGAACTTTTCCACAGAGGTGTGTCCCATTACCGACGTGCTCTCAACCAAGAAGAAGTTTACATGGACACCTGAGGCGCAAGCAGCATTTGTACGAGTTAAACATCTGTTGACAACTGCTCCTGTATTGACAAATCCGGACTTTTCGAAGAAGTTTTT
>NW_023995515.1:0-106386 GCF_015586225.1 Lucilia sericata | reverse complement strand
TCCACGGCTTTGTCATCGGAGGTGTTCCACCTCTGTTAGTTGTGGAACTTTGTATTGAACTACGTCGAGAATCTCGAGGACTCTGTTTGCAGGGTGTTACTAAAGGTGTAGATTTTTTCGAACTACTCTTGGAACTGTCGATGGAAGATGATTTTAGTTCAGGGCTTTTCCATAACTTGATATTCTTTATCTCGTTGGATTAGAGCATGTCTTCGTTCTAATTCAAATTCCTCTATCAAACGTTTTTGAGAAGCCTCAGTATTTGCATCAATGTTATTAAGCTGCTTTATAGAAGTTGTGGGTGATTTATCTCTCAGATTAACTACATTTTCTTTATCATTTAGAGATGATAAGGATACTATCTGCAGTCTTAGGTGATGGGACTTCTTTCCCTTTAACTGAGTTTCTCGAAAGATTTTGCTCTTGTGTTTCACTTTGTAAAATTGTTTTTTTGATTTGTGATGCATTTTCTTCCGGTGATCTTACACTTTCCTTGAATTTTTCGTCACTGGATGTGGTATTTAATTCAGTGATGGCGTTTGATTCCATTTTCTTTAATTTGTTTAAACTCTCTATTGACTCAGGCTTCGATAAGTTAGTTTTAGCACTTGCGGGTCCTTTACGTCTTGGTGGCATTGGACTGCTTGGTATCATTTCCATATTCCATTCTAATGAAGGCTCCCTTAAATTGGGTTTCGGTTGCAAATGTTCTTCTACTGTTAAATGTGACTCCATGGGGTTGTTAGTAGAAGCAGTCGGCGTTGTAGAATTTGTTTGTGATTCTTTGGATTTAGTGCTGCTATCAGAAGTATTCTGTTTATCATCTTCCAAGGAATCAGTATCCTTGTTTTGAGCAATGGGTTTCAGAACCTTTGTAAACTCTGTAACATTTTCGGGCAAATTACTTTGAAAGCCATCGTCTAATGATTTTGTAACTACAACTAAAGGTTTTTGGGAAGCAATTTCAGAGGATTTCGCAATATTTTTTGATATTTCTGGTTGGTCTTGTATAAAATATTTGTATGGAGTTTGAGATTCATCGAATAAAACATCATCTTCATCTATAATTCTTGGAAACTTTAATGGTTTCGTAGTATTTTTAGAGTTATCTTTCTCGAAACTGGCTTCCAAATCGTTTCTGGCAACAACCATCATTAAATCTTGCACGGATGGTGGCATATTAGTTGGTGATAATCTTGATAATTTCTTTTTTATTCTTTGTGGAGCTAAGGGAGCAGGAGAATCACTAGACGATGAAAGACTTTTTTGTCTGCGTTGTGGTTTAGTCGGAAAATTAAATTCATTCGCAGTAGTATTCATAGGAATCTTAGTGACAATGGAATTGACATCAATTTCTAATGATGATTCTTTATCAGCATCTCTTTCCAAGGATTGTACTCTGTCTAATATATCTTCATCTAAATGTTCCTCCTCTTTATTAATTGGTGATCGTGGTGTTATAGCTATTAACTCATCATTCGAGTCAAATTCTACATTCACTAGCATTTCATCGGAAAATTGACTAAATAATTTCTCTATGCTTTCATCCTCTGAAGAGCCCCGCATTTGGACGGTAACTGGAGCCACACTAGGACTTTTACTTATGGATGTACACAAGGAATCTGTATCATAATTATCTGTGCTTAATATAGTTTTATTTAAATTTACATCAGTGTTTAATTCTTCTACAGTTGTTGCATGTTTTTCTAAATCGGCCGCCGCTGCAAGTTCTAACTTCTCAGTAAGTGATGCATTAGACAATCTGCGAGACTGTAGACTAGTCTGCGAACCACGTCGAGAACTACTTAGAGATTTGTCACAGCCAGTTTTGGGCAAATTCTTTATATCTTCTACCAAAGGTCTCACATTAACGGGCGTTTCTTCGCTGGTATTCTTATTTTGCGCAACATGTTTTTCCAAAATCTGCTCTTTTGGTTTTTTCCTGAACAGTATCTTTATCTATATTGACGACTTCCGATTTCTTGGGACTTACTTTGGTAGAAGTTGGATTATTTGTTTGCTTACTAACACTTATTAAAGCCAATTCTTCCAATGAAGTGTAGATGGCTTGTTTATTCATGTTTACATTAGAGCTTTGTAATTTCTTTTCGGGTGATTTTTTTTTTCTGGCGATTTTTTCTTTTTAATTGGTGATTTCCTCTCTCAGGACTTTTTTGTTTTAGTCCAAAGAATTTAGCAAATTTCGATTCTCTGTATTGTATTGGCAAATCATTGTAAAGACGTTTTTCTTCAGGTTCTTCCTCACTTTCTTTAGCTTGCTTTTTGTTATGAAAATCATTTCGTTTCTTTTGCAGGAAATTCGTAGCCTCACTGCGCCACTCTGTTTTTAAGTATTCCATAGTCTTTTCCAAATCACTGAAATTGGTCCGACTCACGCGATACTATGGACTCTTTCGATTTATTTAAATTACTTGTTGTGGATTCCATACGTCGCAATTTGAAGACATGATCTGATGAACCCATCGAACTCAACGATTCGAAGCGTTTAAGTATGTTCTGCACACCACTAGGACGATCGCCATCTTCTTTTGCCATTTCCGACAAATCGTTTGTTGCTGTCGACAATCATACTACTCCTGCGTTGTAATTCACCCTCTCCAAATGATTTGGCTTTGAGCAATTTCTTTCGTTTATCATTGGCACTGCTTGAGGTTTTCTTTGGTAATCCAAGATCTATGCCAGTTTCCTCTAAAATACGTTCTATTTTATCAGAATATCCTCACTAGGTGATTTTTCTTCTTGAAATAGTTGCTGATACTCCATACTGGGAGATCGTTGAGCCTCATTACCACTTTCTAGAATTTCGTCTAAAATACGATCATCATCGTCTTTAGGCAATGCAGTCTTCTTCTGGTTTAATGTTTTCTTGGCCTTAGTACCTTTTGGAACAATTTTTCTTATTATCTTAACATTACCCTTTTTTCCTGAATTGGCCACTGCTGTTGTAGTAACTACTTTGGCAGCAGGTTTCTTTTTTACTATATCTATAGCTCCATCCAATTGATTATCTTTTAAACTGTAATTTGTTGATCCCAAAGAGGTTTGGCGTTTGGGAGCTGTTTTTGCTTCCGACTTGTCAGTTGTATTTGATTTGCAGGTGACATGGTGTCTAAAGCTTTTTCCGTTTGAGACTTTTTCAATATATCCGCCACCGTTACCACGGACGGTCTTCTTTGAGGTACCGGACTGCTGGGAAAGTATTTGGTAAGATCTATCTCATTAAGAGTTTTCTGATTTTTGTTCAAAGCATTTGAGGCATTTTTCTCTTGTTTTTGATTTGGAAAATATTTTGATAGATCCACATTCGAGGGCACTGCTTGAGCACTAATTGTGGGAGTTTCCATTTGTGATTTTATAGAATCCAAAGTTCCCGAAAAGCTTTTTGCTTCAATTTCTTTTAGCTTATCTACCATTTTCTTATTGGGTTTAGGGGAAAACTTACTTTCTACTTTGTACAACATTTGGCCCATATCTTTGCTTTTATCTTTAACATTTGTATCCGATTTTGAGAGGTCAATTTTCTTAACGATATTTAAAATATTTTCAAGTTCCATTTTACTGTCAGATTTTGGAATTTTCGCATCAATGGAACTTTTAGCTTTAACTAAAGGACTTGAGGTTGCTGATTGGCTCTTAAAACTATTCGATCTACTGGTTGTAGGATTTTAGCAGGAGTTTCCTTTGATTCTGCATTGATTTTGCTCTGTACGCCTTTTGAACTATTTGCTGTTGTGGCTTCCAGTTTAGCTTGCGGGCGATTTTCTTGTTTTTTAAATCATTTAATAAATCTAAAATTGCAGCATTTTTTTTCAGCCTCTGTTTTAAATTTAGACTTAGGTGCTAATGTTTCAGTTTGTTCCTCATTTTTAATTGCTGGAGTCAAACTATCATTAAATTTAGATTTTGGCTTAAAAGGATCCGAGCCGTTTTGTGGCTTGGAATCCACGATCTTTTCTTCACTCTTATCTTCCTTTGCTGGTGTTTTTGGTGCAAAAAATTCATCTTTGAATTTTGATATGGGTTTTAAGAAATTATCCACCTTTTCTTCGAATTTCGTTTTGGCCGCCGCTTTATTGTCAGCCAACCACTTCTCCTTCATGGTCAATTTTTTCAAAATATCGCTACGTATGAGATTCTCCTTGGCAATTGTCTCTATATCCTTATTCATCTTAACAACATTATTTAAACGATACAATTTTTCCGTAATAGCATCTATATCAGCACTGAATTTGTGCTCTGAATTTTGTTCCAATTTTTCAATATCTGCTTTAGTGACAGAAGATAAACTCCTATTGCCATTTGTTAGCGAAGAAGCAGACTTGAACGAAATATCAGATGCATTGGACAAAATAGAATCCTTTCGTTCTTTACTTGTATCCACTTCTAAATTCTTATTATTTTCTTTTTCAGTTGCTACTTCATTTTCTGTTTTATTCTCGATAAAATCTTTATTATTCATAGTGGTAACGTCACTAGTTAATTTTACCTACATTTTTATAAATTTAAATTTTGTACATGAAACCAACACCATAATTGTATAAAGTAAAATGTAAAAATAAACAAAAAATATAATTTTTTGTTTTATAATGATGATGTGCGTATGATTTAAAGAAAAAAGTTTAAGGTATATTTAATAAAAGAAGACAAATTATATAAACATTTTATTTGCTTACCTCTGTTTCAGTATCTGTGGGTAAATTAGGAGGTAAAGGTGGTAAACGAACTTCTTCACGGCGCAATTCTCTAGCTTTAGCAAATTCTTCACCTTCTGTATCGTCTTTGCCGTCGTCTGAAAAGAGTGAAAATTGAATTAAAAAAAACAACATATTAACATTTCTCTGGGAAGAATTTCTGAAATATATAATTTAATTAAATTGTATTTGCTTACCTGCCATACCCTCACTGGAATCATAAGAATCGTCAGAGTCATCAGTATCTGAATAATTTTGTTTGCCAATCCACTCAGAGGCCAGTTGCAAAGTTTGAGCACCCAATGGAGAATCGTTTGCCTCTTCGAACATGTCAGAATCTGAATCGTGGTCCGAGTCATCTGAACTTGAAAGGTCTGATTCTGAATCATTATTGGATTCTGGTAGGAAATTGCGACCTGACCACTCGTGTTCATCTATAATATGTTCTTCAGAGGGTTCCCCGTCTGACATGGCATCGGTATTTTCGAATTCTATGCGTTCCGGTGTTTGGCCACGTTCCAAGAGATCCAATTTGGCAACATTATCGACTGGGCCACGTTTATCTGGCGTTCTAGGTTCATCACCCGATTCACTATTGATATATGTAGGCACAGGTGTTTTAGCCACTGAAGCAGCACTAGCAGCTGCCTCATTTTGTTGTTGTTGTGTAGGTTTCTATATAAAGACAAGGAAAGTGAGAAATATCTATGTATATTACAATAATAGTAATTTATAAATACCCTCTGTCCTGGTTTGCGTACCACCGGTCGTATTGCTTTGGCTGGTAATCTGAAATGTTGTGTACAATAGAAGCGACCATTGGGATCGTCACGATCGAAGGCATAAGCTCCCAATCGTAAGTTTGTATGACAATGATGACATTTAAGACAACCTCGATGCATAACCAAATTTTCTGTTTGCAATTTTTCCATAAGATATACGGTCTGCTTGCAGAAATGACACTTTTCAGAGGCTGCTTGTTTCTTAAAGGCCAAAGCCACTTTGGTACTCTGAGAATGTGAGGCAATAAAATGTTATGTCATTAAATAATTTATATAATAATCTTAACTTTTAATATAATAAAACATATTTCATAATTATTGTAGTTAATGTTACAATTTTATTAATTTTGTATGTAAATGATGATGTTTTTGTTACTTGTTTATGAATTTTCGAAATTGTGAAGCAGCGAGTTTTGATATTTATATTTGCTATAGTTAGTGCGATTTTCTTTAGATGTTAATGAAAATAATGAAATCAATTACATAAATAATAATTGGACAATAATTAAGTAATAAAATCTAGTAAATAAAAAATTTATAAAAAAAATTCAAATAAAAAATAGAAAAATTTGTGTTTTTGTGGCGGTTTTTAATGTTTGGATAGATGATGATGGTACTCACTGATTTTGGTACTACTGTAGGGGGATTCTTTTCTTCCGATGTATCGTCACGTTTTACAAATTGCCCCGCTATTGAAGCAACTTTACCCACTTCCAACACATTACCCTCTTTCAATTGTTTATCCAGATTCTTAAGCGTTTGATCGATTTCTTTGAATTTCTCTTCTGCGGAATCTTGGCGTGTGGGTTTTGACATTTTATTTTGTCTCGCCTGAAACTGTTCTCTACTCCACTTTGGCACCTTTTCACGACCTTTGGGTCCATGAACTTCCGTCTTCTTCGATTGTTCAATTTTTTTTTCAATTTCTCTTACATTCCAATCGTTGCTGTCGATTTTCCCTATGGCACGCATTAAATCTTTAGGCTTTTTATCACTGCCATAGGCATTACGTGATGAAATGCGTTGTTCCATAGATTTGATACGATCGCTAAATTGTTCATCTACATTGCGAGGCAGAGCTGAAGGTATATCACTACGTTCACGATCCTAGTTTTTGGTATTTTTTAAGGGCAATTGGGTGACGAATTTTGATTTGTTTGTTTTTAATATTTTTTTTTTATATTTTACAGCCAGGAGTTTGTGTTTGGAAATAAGGTTAAAAAGGTAGAGGGTATAAGTGTAAATGATGGGAAATTGTGTTTTTTGTTTTAGTTTTAGTGTTTTTAATTGTTATTATTTTTGTTGTTTAATTTAGGGAAATAAGGAAACAAAAATGCATTAATTAGGTTTAAAACAAAAGGGAGTTATGAAAGGAACGAAAAGAAAAAAATATAAAATTTAGTTATAAAAAATAATATTAATAAAAGTTTAATAAACAAAACAAAAGTTAAATAGATAAATAATTAATTAATCAATTAAAGAAACAAAGTAACAACACACTGAAAATATTAGTTTGGTTTATTTAAAAACATATTTTTTTATAAAAAAGTATCAGAATTAATTCTGATACTTGAAGTAAAGCTTCTTTTCGGCATTTCTCTGTTAGCTCTAGCATGGTTTAGCTATATAAACAAGTTAAAATTTACTAAAATTTTTTATATCAAATATCGCTTTTTTCATTAACACCACTTTCTAAAACTCTCCATTAAAAAATTTCCTGATGTTATTGAAATATTACATAGTGTTAATCCAAATAAAGTTTTTTATTTAAAAAGCATTATTGCAAAACGTCTTAAACACTTCATATTTCCAAATATGTTTTTTTTAAAGCGAAAAAGGAGATGCAAAGATTTGAAATAAATTGTCACAACTAAACTCTATCAAATTAGATTTCTGGCAATGATAAAAAGAACGACAATAACAAAGCTTCCATATACATACAAACATACATCCATCTATGTATAATGTACATACATACGTCAATAATGAAACATTCGTTCGCTTATTGTTTTATTAATATTGTTTAAAAACAATTAAATGTTATAACTCTTATGTAGTAGTATTATTTAAGGTCAGCTGTTAGAAAACATTGAACACATTTTATTTTTTTTTTTTATTAAATTTCATTTTCGAAAACAAAAGCAAGCACTTAAATTCATTGCACATGCGTCTTCAAAAACATCATTGATCATCTCTTACGGGATACAGTAATTTTCTTTCCAAATCTTTAACACGATCGTTGAATTCGGGAGCCTGCTGGCGATACAGAAATATCGAATAATCTTCAAAGGGAGTATTTTCATCGGCTTCACGTAAGAAGGTATTGGCTTGTAGCATGTGTAGAGATTTGTAAAAGTTTTGAGTTTGTTGATAACGTTGCTGACGTCGCTTACTTTGGCGATCTTGACGATTCAGTTCAATTTCTTGCAAACGTTTTTGTCGTTCCTCCTGATTTGTAGTATATAAAATTATTTAAGGAATAATTTAATTTTGTATTTTTCTTTAATAGGAAATGTAACAATTTTCTATCGCGTACATTTAAACATTTGTTTAACACAAACATTTTATGCAAAATCCTTTGTTAATTTATATAGCTGAATATTTTTTTTTTTTTTTTCGAATATATTAAGACAAGAGGTTTTGTTTCTTTTCTTGGGAAGATGGGCTAATTGAAAATATTTTAAGATGACACATACAAAATGGGACAATACAATACAAAGACAATTGTAGAAATACCTGATCATATGACGAAGATGATGTTATGATGTCATTACCCAAAATATGTGTATTTTCATGATAATGATTTATTATGAAATGAACCTTTATAATTCAAAAATTTTGTTTTAATGTACATGAGAGTTATCAATCAATCAATACATTATATTATAGCAGCAGAAATACATAATATTATTGATTGAAAAGTGATCGTATATAAATTTATACAAAATTAAGTTTAACTTAAGAGATCATTTGAAAATGAATTTTATATAATACAAAATGAAAATATAACAAAAAAAATGAAAGCAAAAAAATAATTTATACAAAGTTTTAAAACCATTCAATGGTTTGCATATTGAAAGATCACTTTTCAACGTCTATGTATAACATGAGAAATAACATTCGAGAAAAATCCAGAAATTCTACTCACAATATTGGCAGCTTTATCAGCACTTCGGCGTTTTTTGGCACGACGAGGAGTATCAGTTTGTGCTGAAAGACAAATCAGTTATTTTGATGATTAAATAAGTCCTTATATAAAGATTTACCTGCATTGCCTGCACCTGCAGCATTACCAACAAACTGTTGTTCGTAACGTCGTTGGCGTTTTAGTTTCTCCTCATCCAGTACAGAGCGTCTTTGCACCACTTGAGGAACATCCACCAGATCTTGTATGGGAGATTTGGCTTTTTGTTTGGTAGAAAGTTGTAAAAGTTTCGAAAAGTCCGGCTGGGCATGAGCATTGTTAGTTTTGTATTTCTCACGCAAATCAGAGAAATCAATTTTGGGATGCTTTACATGTGGTATTTCACCACGAAATACTTCACAGATTTGTTCTAAGTAATTAAGCCAAACTTTCGATTCTACATTGCTTAATTGTAATGAATCTTTGCCACTCATTATGCGTGGTATATGTAATTCTTTGTCTAATATCTTAAAAGCGAGATCATTTTGTTCCACGGGGCTTAAATCTTTAACTGTATTAAAATCGACTAGATCTGGACGATAACTAAAGAAAGAAGCAAATAATTTGAATTATAATTAAACACAAATTCTATCAAAATTATTACCGATTTATTAAAGCACATAAAACTTTGCCATTGGTAAAAACATCTGAAACTTCTTTAAGTTCCTTGGTAAATTCGTAGGCATGTAATTGGGCACAGATCCACCTCAGTAATACAGTACTTAAAGGCATAGTATCTATACATAAAGAAAAAAACAATTATCGTTATTAAGTACTTTAAAGCTGTGACAGCCATCTGAGACAAACCTCCACTGCGACGTTTCCTGCGCACTGGAGTATCGACCTGAGTAGGTTGTAAAGCATTTGTATCCATAAATGTTTGTTCTAAAACGCTATTATCATCTGTATCGATTAAATGTTTAACCTGCCAAACATTTACCGATGTACGATTTAAATTGGGATAGCGAGTGGCGGGATCTACCGTATAACTACCAATATCACGCTGCAAGTTTTCCGGCGTGGTTTGACCCAAAAGTCTACAATATTAAAAAGAAACATTTCAATGAATTGTTTTACCAATTTACAATGTTTAATGTACCTGTAAATACTTTCACGCTGAGCTACAACACCCAAAGTACTATTGCCAGAATTGGACCATAGTTTTATGGCATATGCAGCATCCATACTGGATAAGAAACCACGAGCACAACCAGAGCCTGTGGGCCAAAAGGGCTCCAGCAAACTATCACCCACCAGACATTGCAAGAGACGGAATCCTTTGCGCACTATTACACGACAAGAAGATTCAGCGGCAAACATGGAGGTAAAATCAAACATGGCCACATCGGGTTTTCCATAATGATTAACAGCAAATTCTAAATTTGGCATTTGATATTTGGTAGAAAATTCAGCAGCTTCGCGAGCATAGTCTAAAAGTTTCTCAGTATTTACATTAATAGGAGCTAATAATTCCGCAGGATCTGCAAAGTCCTTTTAAGAAAGAATTTTAATTATTTTTTAAACTTTAAATTTTGTATTCCAAACCTAGACTTACTTGTAAAATAACTCCTTTGTCGATAAGACTATGCTTTTTGGCAGTCATTACAAAGTAATGTGTTTCATCCTTATAGTATACAATATTTTCCAAATCTATACCAGTTGTATGGTACAACTCCTTAAAGAAGGATTGATTGAATATAAACGCTACACCACTTATTTCCTCCGCCTTAGCTTCTGCTTCAGTTTTTTTATTTATGAAATTTGCCGTTATCGCTATGGCAAGTTTTCCTCGAAATTCTTTACGTTTAAAAGCCTCCAACGTATTGCGTTTACCATCTGCTCCTATTAGCACATCAAATTCATAATGCGATACGGCATGATCAGCCGGCGTAACCGATGCCCTCCAACCACAACCATCACCACTTGGTTCTATTGTGCGTTCGAACGATACACCCTCATGAATTTCAACGCCCAAGAGTAAAGCTACTTTAAGTAAAATACATTGCAACTGTCTAATCGATATATGATCTATGGAGCCAGCACAAAATTTTCCATAGAATTTCTTTGCACCCAAATTGCGTAGATCCGTTATAACAAAGGGCCACAAATGCAGAACATTGTTGCGCGAAATACGATCTCTCTTCTCAACCACCACCACTTTGGCGCCTAGCAGTTGGGCTTCGATAGCTGTGCGTAGACCACAGGGACCGGCACCAATTACTAGCACTCTTGTCCCAGTACAGGCTGTACCTTTGGCATAGGCTCGGTGAGCAGCTCTTGCATCGAATTTCTTCCATAAAGCCTGTGCCTTCCATGAACGCACTTTGGTTTTAAGCTTTGGATAGAACTCATTAAGGGGGGCGGGTCGTAAGCCAACAACATCACACATTTGGCGATGTAAGCCAAGTATTTGACGCATTGTGGTGGCCACACAAAACAAATCAAACATCTCGGCTGCAGCAGCGGCTGCCTCATTGTCAGCCATCTGTTGCGCCAACAGTTGCTGCTGCTGCATTTGCAGCTTTTGCTGTTGGCGTTGATGAGCTGACCGACTCATGCTGAAAACAAAAAACAAATAACAAAAATTAATTAATCGATTAAGAAAAATAACCATTAAGAATTACATATAATTAAAAGTTAAACATTGTTTATGAAAGTACTTTTTCTACAAAAACTTGAACAAATTGTTTATATTTAATTTACCACTTCACTGTGCAAACATAATAAATGGTAGTCTTTTGAGGAATAGTAGTATTATCATCTGCCATGGTTATTCTAATAAATAATTTACAGAATTTTAAACTTTTTCTTACAAACACGTTACTTTAGGTGTTGCTTTTCGTTTTGAAAGTTTATTTAATAATGAAAACTTTTTATCCTACAACCTGTGTTTATATATTCAAATGTAAAACAAAATAAAGAATATTATCCATTCATAGTCGCAAAACAAACAAAAAAGGAAGGAAAACGTCAATGAACCCATAATATTTTGTAAAATTGTAAAATGTTTGTGCGAATACTTTTTTTTCTTTCTTAAGCATTTTATTACAAAGAACATTAAAGGAGACATTCAAGATGATCAATTAATAATGTATCATTTGAATGAATTTATTTATGTCTACAATTGTCATAATGTTGTTTTCTTAATGTTAATAAATTTACTTTGTAATACACACACAACAGCCCATTTTACACAAAAGCTGAGGACAATTTAATTTAAATATTTTAAAGAAATTTATATTAATCATTCTCTGAGTATGAACATAAATAGGACTATTAAAGAAATTTTAATATATTTTTAGATTTCTTATCTATAGTCTAGTTTATAGCTTAGTCCATAGTCTAGTCTATAATTAAGCTTAGTCATTAGCCTAGTCTATAGTCTAGTCTATAGCCTAGTCTTTAAACAGAAATTTGTAACCGAATATGGCCATTAGACTAGGATTAATATTGAAATAAATCAAATTAAATTAAAAATATAGTATAGTCTATAGTCTATGGTATTGTCTATAATATAGTCAATAGCGCGATATATAGTATTATCTTAATTATATTCTATAATCAACCTGTATTTTACTGAAAAAATTTTTGATATCGGGATTTATACTGTAATTCTAAACTACATTTATGGTCTTGCTACAAATAATTTAAATATTTCTAATACATACATATTTATGTACACATTTTAATAAATATACCAATAAGTTCAGTAAACTTTAAGAGACAAAATTTGTAAGTACCTGAATCTATCTGAATCTATAAAATACATATTTCTCGGGTATCCGATAGATTAATTGAAACTGAATGTTATTTTTGTAATCATTAAAAACATTATCTCGCATAAAGGAAATAAATGTATACATGTGTTAACAATAACTAAAAGAAAAAGAGAGAAAAAACAATAACAAAAATGTAATAAATAATACAAGTACTAACAAAAATTTTTCTAAGTACAATAATATCAAGTTTATTAAAAAAAAAAAAAAAAAAAAAAAACTAAAAACAACAGGTACAACATACAAATACGAGGAGCAGTTGAAAAATTTCTTTTAAGTTTTAGCAAAAGTTTCAAATTATTATCTTAATTCTTTAAACATTTTTTATTTAAAAAACTAAGGGTTTCCCAGATTGCTGTCGTATGTTAGTGCTTTCAAATTAACCAATAAATCGAGACAACGAAGTAGTGTGGCTAATGGTAACGCCAACGACTCTTTTATACATTATTTTTTGGTTATGTATTTCTTATTTTCATGAGTTTTTATAATGTTTATGTTATAAAAATCTATAACAAAAATACATATAATATACAAAATAAAACAAGAAATAAACTTCAAGTGGGTCGATAAATAGAAAGAGGCAGTCTGTTGTTCTATCGACAGATAGACAGACTTAATAGAATATCACATGTGTTTAGAAATAAAGTAAAAATACTAACCACATATAAAATGCAAAATTTTTTTTGGTTTAAAATTAAATTCTTTTAAAGTTTTTCTACTTATTAATTTATTTATGCACGTGTATGCTTTACATACAAAGTTTCCAGGGGCTTTCACAGTTCTAGTAATTTGTTTAGAAGTTTAACTTTGTATTTTCTTACAGCTTAATACTTTTAATTGAATTGTGACCAGTTCGCTAGTAGACGGAGTAGTATAGTCTAGTCTATAGTCTAGTCTATAGTCTAGTCTATAGTCTTGTCTATAGTCTAGTCTATAGTCTAGTCTATAGTCTAGTCTATAGTCTAGTCTATAGTCTAGTCTATAGTCTAGTCTAGTCTATAGTCTAGTCTAGTCTATAGTCTAGTCTAGTCTAGTCTATAGTCTAGTCTAGTCTATAGTCTAGTCTAGTCTAGTCTATAGTCTAGTCTAGTCTAGTCTATAGTCTAGTCTAGTCTAGTCTAGTCTAGTATAGTCTAGTCTATAGTCTAGTCTATAGTCTAGTCTATAGTCTAGTCTATAGTCTAGTCTATAGTCTAGTCTATAGTCTAGTCTATAGTCTAGTCTATAGTCTAGTCTATAGTCTAGTCTAGTCTAGTCTATAGTCTAGTCTATAGTCTAGTCTATAGTCTAGTCTATAGTCTAGTCTATAGTCTAGTCTATAGTCTAGTCTATAGTCTAGTCTATAGTCTAGTCTATAGTCTAGTCTATAGTCTAGTCTACAGTCTAGTCTATAGTCTAGTCTATAGTCTAGTCTATAGTCTAGTCTATAGTCTAGTCTATAGTCTAGTCTATAGTCTAGTCTATAGTCTAGTCTATAGTCTAGTCTATAGTCTAGTCTATAGTCTAGTCTATAGTCTAGTCTATAGTCTAGTCTATAGTCTAGTCTATAGTCTAGTCTATAGTCTAGTCTATAGTCTAGTCTATAGTCTAGTCTACAGTCTAGTCTATAGTCTAGTCTATTGTCTAGTCTATAGTCTAGTCTATAGTCTAGTCTATAGTCTAGTATATAGCCTTGTCTATAGTCTTGTCTACAGACTTGTCTACAGTCTAGTCTATGTTCTATTCTATTGTCTAGTCTATAGTCTAGTCCATAGTCTAGTATATAGTACGGTCCGTAGTATATACTACAGTCCATAGTCTAGTCTATAGACCAGTTCAGTCTAGTCTAAAGACCAGTCCATAGTCTAGTCTATAGTCCAGTTCAGTCTAGTCTATTCTGTAGTATAGTCTATAGTCAAATCTACAGTCTATTCTATAGTCTTGTCTACAGTTTAGTCCAGTCTATAGCAGAGTTCAGTCTATAGTCCAGTCTATAGTTTAGTTTATAGCACAGTCTATAGTCCAGTCTATAGTATAGTCTAGTTCAGTCAATAGTCTAATCTAGTCTAGTCCAGTCTATAGTTTAGAATATTATTTGAAATAAAATTGTATAAATGTATTTAAAAATTATTTTATACATTTGTTAAGTGCATTTAAACATTTGTCTGGAATTGCGCCTAGAATAGGTACAATAGGTGTATCCGTTATGTATATAAATATTTTCTACATTTCTCTCTCAAACATACATACATATTTATACTAAAATCAGACAATAGTAATGATGCAAATGAGGTGTCGGCCACAAAGATCATCATCATCATGCAAACGAATAAACTTTGTCACTGTCGCTAAATGACTGACAACACAAAAAAAGAAATTTAAAACAATAATTACTTAAAACATGACGATGTTCATGATAATAATAAAATAAATTTTTTAGTAAGTTTTTTCAACAAAAAAGTTCATTGTAGTCATAAAAATACATATGTTAGGTTGATGGTGCCCAGCGAAGGTGTCGGTCGGTCATTATAGTAATTTAACAGAATTTTTCCACCTGTGACATTTAAATTTAAACTAGAGTAAATTTATTACAGTTTGGTTATGGAATTTTAATAAAATTTTTAATAAAATTCCATAACCAAAAGTATTTAAATGTTATAGTGAGATGACAAAAACCGATATTACAAATTTGTATTTTAAATAAAAACATAACCTATAACAATTATTTATAAATTAATATTGAAGAACTAGTTTGAAATTCACTTCAGTAAAAAAGTAAAATCAATTAGTAATTTACATACAATTCTAGAATTTTTTACATTTTGTGAGATTAAAAAAATTTTATTAAAAATGACATAACCTCAAAATTTAAAAGTGCATTATAAAAAAATATTTAATGGAAAACGTTTTCCTTCTTCATTTATAAAAATATTTCTGAGAAGACTAACTTTAGTTTAGTTTAGTTTCAATTGTGAATAATGTGTTTTACAATGATTTCATTTCTCTTTAAAATTCAATCAGTCTCAACAAACAATAATAATTTACTAAGATTTTTATTTTGCTTTGTTTTTTTTTTTTTGCCATCATTCTTTCATTCATTGTCTTCTGCTTCTAGTCAACTTCCAAAAATTCCCTTTACCACCACTTCTGCTTTTCGCAGTCCACATGTTCGAAATGGCGCAAAACAATGCATTGTTTATTGAGGCAGTATTTTATATTAAGACAATTTCTCATATTTTTTTTTTTTGTGATTAATTTTATTTTTATTCTCGTTTTGTTGTTGCTATTATCCTAGTAAAGAATTTAATAAATATGAATATTACGGTGGTGTTTTTAACTCGTTTTCGAATTTGAGGAGGTATGGTTTAGATTTTAAAATCTGGAATTTTTAGTCAAATCGTTATTGTGTTAGGATGTTTAAGAGTAATACACTAAAAACAGTTTATGTGACCTTTGACCTCCAATATCTCACATACATAAGTTTAATAAGGATTCAGAACATTCATGTTATAAACTCATTTCAACTCAAAACCAATGGTTATCATTATCCGATTTGATGTAAATTTTAAGAGTTTAACTAATTCATCAAGAATCCTATAATTCCCAAAATAATAACGAAAACATTAAAAGCCACCCTAATGCCTTACGTGTGTGGGTGGTTGGTTGGTTGAATACAAAAAAAAGTAATAAACATGACACAACAAAACAACACCAAACAAAGAATGAATCATTTTTGGTAAGATAAAACAAAAACAAAAATAAGAAATTCATTTTAGTTAAAACAAAAACAAACACGAAAAAACACCCTTCTTCTATAATGTGTATTACAAAATTTTTGTTATTATTTATTTGGAAATGATTGAGGTAAACAACCCTCGTTTAAAAATTTTTTTATTGTTATTTTTAATTTCAAAATTTCTTTCAAAACACCATAAAAGGCCACAATTTTATTTGAATGACATTTAGGAGTGCAATCTTAAATGACACTAGTCATAATTAAAACATTTTTTTAACACCTGCCAAAGGACTAAAATAAAAAATTCACAGTAGATGCAGGGAGAATTGTTTCGGATTAGACATAATATGTATTTAGTATTGATCTTGAATAATTTCCATTGGTTTTTTTTAAGTTTTAATAAATTGAAATGAAAATTTTCTAATTTATAGCAAAATGAACGAGTTTCATGAATGATGTACTATTTTGGAAATTAGCCAAATAATTTTGAAAAAAAAAAAACATTTTGAGTTTTATATAAAAATATATATAAATTGTATGCATGTGTATTATGTTAGTACCATTATGACGTATCTTTAAAGTGGCCAGCCTTTAATTTATTCAAATGTCATGGTTGCAGTTTTTTTTTTTTTCTAAGGAAATTTCAATAAAATTTTAAAAATTTCTAAAATTAAATAAATCAATATCTCTATAGTAAAAAATATATATAAGGATAATTGTAAAATACTTTATACTTCACTCGAATACAATATAATGCAATCTTTTTGGAACAAGTAATATGAAAACAAACATATTTATTATTTTTCACAAGACTGTTTTTTCCATTCTTGTTAACCAAAGTTTTAGCCTAAACATTAACATTTTACAGTCAATTGAAAAAGGGAGAGAGCGCAGACAGAAAAAGGAGTAATAGACCTATTTTTACTGAAAGATTTCTTTTATACCTACAATTAATTTTACATTTTACAACACAATTGTATGTTGTTGCTGCTGTTGCAGTTGTAGTTGCTTTTGAGTCTTTTTCAAATGACCCAAATTTGTTTACACAAAAATAAAAATAAAACTAAAATAAGAAAAAAAAAATTGAAAATAAAAATAAAAGTATGCATGTTTGTTTTAGAAAGAATCTGAAAGTTTATAAACTGTTGAGTGAAAAACTGTTGGCAGCTATAGGGTTAGCAGGTTTAGACAAGAATATTATCTATATTGCATTTTGAAATTTTGAAAAATTTTAAATTTTTGAAAATTCTAAATTTAAACTAATTTCAGCAATTTAATTTATTATATTTTGACTTTGATTTAAAAGTATGATATGAAATCTGCAAAACCTATATAGAATATCTAAAACAATTGCTAAAGTGTGTAAACACTAGAATTGCATAGTTTGCATTAAAATATTTTGCAAGATTACAAAAAAATAAATCTATGTACATATGTATGTATATATACAAAAATACAGCATAATAGAATATTTAGAACTACTCGTAAAATGAACAGAATAGAACCGTGGCAACAACCATTTAAAAACTCATATACGACTAGATTATGTCATGCGTCTTGCAAACGCCATAAAATACAGAGGCACATAACTAAAACTGCAGATATTTAAAGGTATTAAATTGTTACAGCTTTATTATGTTCAAACTTTATATCAAAATCTAAATTCTATGCCCACATAGTGAAGATATGAGTAAGATACAGAAAATTTCTTATTTTCACTTGATAATTCCAAACTCATAGTTTTCCTTGATATGTTCTAAAGGGGACTTTGAATGGGGGCTAGGGTCAAATGAATCTAAGTTTTGCCGATTTTTGTAAAGATTCTAAACTATTTAACATAATAATTAGCTCAAAAGACCTATTCGGGGGATGCAATTGTATGGGGACTAGTTGAAATAATGGACTTCAAACATTTCCAATAGGTTTCGTCCTTGTGCCAAAAGAAGAGTATGTGCCAAATTTCATAAAATTATCTTGAAAATGGCGACCTGTTGCAAGCGCATCAGGTTTACATGGACACATAGACGGACAGGCGGAAATCGCTAAATCGACTCAGAAAGCGATTCTGAACCGATGGGTATGCTTTAAGGTTAATTTTTTTTTGAAATTTGATTATATGTATCTTGATTAGTTATGAACCGATTTTGTTGAAATTTTTTCTGAATCAAGAAAAAATACCGGTAAAAACCGGTATAAAAATAGCGAAATTGTCAAAACTGAGCTTACCACGTTTGTTAACATTTACATAACGAATATGTATAAAATTTAAATAACACCCAGTTATCATTTTGACACCGTTTTTATTTTGACATTGCAACAACGCATTGTTGTCAATTCGATTACGATTTATGTCATTTTGGTAATGCACCGCTGTGATTTCGACTACGAATCGTTGTCATTTCGACAACGCAACGTTCTGTTTGACAACATAACGTTGTGACTTTGGTAATACATTATTTTTTTTTTGTTGATTTTTGTTGTTGGTTTGACAACTATCCGTACATACTTTGACAACGAAAGTTATGGAAAAATTATAAACACTTTGGTGTCAATTTGGTACCAGGTGTGTATAATTTTAAAACGTCTTTTACCAAAATGTCCTATGTATACCAGTTGGAAAACGGAAAAGTACCAGAAAGTTCTCTTTTATAGATTTTCACACTTAATCAGGACGCTACTTGTTTAATTCTATGTTGCTAGGTTAATATCATAAAAGATTCCAAAGTACCAGTTGAAGAACGAAAAAGTTTACTGTTGTAAATTTTCATTCCATCAGGATTCTATATGGCCGATTTTATGTTTCTAGGTTCAATATTGCAAGAAGTTCTGGTACAATTTTAACACACAAATATCAAATAAACTTAAATTTTCTTTTTAACAATTGCAACATTTTATATTTCTGACACATATCCATCAACTATGTAAAACATTAGACGACAAACATTTAGTTACTAAATTTTAGTATATCAAATAATTTTTCAATGTGTCCACACTAAATGTATGTATGATATGCATGTTTGTATATAAAAAAAAAAAAAAAAAAAAAAAAAAAAAACATAAAAATAATTTATTTAATTTATTTTACATAGTTTCTCTCATCTCATGATATTGTGAAATTAAGCTTTTAAGTTGAATTCTACAAATTAAATACACAATAGAAGAAAAACTATTTTAGAATTTTACTTATTGTGTCTAATTAGAAAATTTTTTGAATGAAAAAGATATATAAATAAATCACAAAAATAACTTACGATTTAAACGTTTTAGAGGCAACTTGTCTTAAGCAATTAGGCGGCTTTTTTTTTATATATAAATTGATTAAAATATAAATTGAAGGAAACTAAAATTCTGTATATTAGAACGTTTTATATATTATAAACTAGTCACCTTCTTAATTAAAATTTTATAAAGAATATTACTCATCAAAAAAGCAGAAAATTTGGAAAAATCAAAAGAGTAATTGCAGTGTGTAAATTAAATAAAATAATTTTTAACACTTATTTGTTGGTGGTTTACATAAATATGACCCATCTGTTTATTTTTAATAAAGAATTAAAATTTTATAATTATTTTTATTTATTTATATACACCTTTATTTACATTATATACACTCTCTCCTATACAATTAGGAGGACTGTTTTAAGTTAAATATGTATAGGTATGTTTGATAATTTGAATTTATCTTGTTTAATTTCCAAAATCTATTGGTAATTTGATTTCTTATTTCGTGGCCTAACTATTTTGACTCAAATATGGCAAATCATATCCTATAGGGTCAAAGGTCAAATTTTTAATAAATACATATTTTGGCTTTTTCGTAATAAAAGTAATAATCACAATTGCAAACGTTATTCAGCACAGTTTGCTTTAACACAGCCCTTAAACCGTTCTACATAATTTCTATTGATGTCTGAGTGTGGAATTAATATTTTTAGATTTGTGTATGTATTTTGAAACGAAAAAAAAAGCAAAACAAAAAGTTTTTGTTTTTATTCTTTAAATCGTGTACACAAAAATAACGATAATTGTGTATTTATTAAATATAAAACAGGTAAATAGTATTTCCATTTACTTCTCTTTATGAATGAGTGCACATTTGTGTTGTTGCTACTGCCACTAACACTCTGCCGCAGCTAAAACTCTTTAAACTACTTGCAGCATTTTGTGTGCTGTCAAAAAAACTAAAACCCCACAAATATAAAAAGAATCAGTGAATACTTATGCACATGGGAAAACTTACATACTTTGGGTATGTATAATATTTATGCTATAAATCAGTGTTCGCCACAAAGAGCACATATTTTTCTAATTAGATTTATTAGGGACTTCCGGACAACTAAACATATATTTATATTATATCATTGTAATATTACCAAATGTTGGTATAAAAAATATCGTTAAAATTCGATTTATTGTTCTCGGACCTTGGAGTTTATGGCTGCCTTCGCTGTTTTTTATGTACAGGCATTGTGCATTTTGATCAATATTATAAAGATTTTTTTGAAATCAGAAAGTGTTTATTTTATCTTAAAATAGTTTTCACTTTAATTCTATGGATTTTTAAACAATTTTAGAATTTTGTTAAAACGGCAGCATTGTTCTATAATTCGACTTCTTGTACGAAATTAGGCTTAGAATACAGACTTGACTATAGACTATAGACTAGACTACACACAGTGGTATAGGAAAAAAAAAGAGGGAAATAATTCGGTAACTTCTAAACGGTTAATCCGATTTTAATGAAATTTGGTATGCACAAAGAGGAGGTGTTGTCGAGTTTAGGTTTTGAATTTGGACCTTATAGGCCAACCAGGGGCCCGGCGGGGGGTCCTCAAATTAGGACACCTCGGCTATGTTAAATTTTTAAAACGATCCTATTTCTTCATTTGAGTTCCGATTTAAAAAAAATTTCGTATATAGAATCTCCTCATCGAGCACTATAAAAAATGTCGTCATAGCAGTAAATTATCTCTTATAGTTTAGGAGATATTCGCATTTGAATATTAAAATTTTAAAATTTTTACCGTCCTTACTTTAGTTTTTTTGATAATAGCAGGTCCAAATATTTCCGATTTTCGCCATTTTTTTTTATTTGCTTAACAACAAGTTTATATACCAAGCAGTGAAAGAATTATGTAAAAATCATGACTGAGTCCAAAGTTATAGGCATTTAAATTTAAAAAATTAAAAAAAGGCGATTTTTTGTCATTTTTTTGGGAAAAAAGTATCTTTTTCTTTTTAAGTTATCTAAAAAGTTTCTAAGAAGATGTATATAGAATTTATACTTTTTGGAAAGCTGACTTTACATAAAATACGATAAATGAAACAAAACCTAAAAATTTTTGATACCGAGGGGACCAGGTCCATCCAAAAAAACCCTATTTTTTATGGAAAATTAAATTTTGAGCAAAAATTCTCAAATCGCATAGTCGATATCAAATTATAGTGACCTGTTTTATATGACCCAATAAGTTCTTAATCATTTTGTAACGGGTTTCGATAACCCCGCCCCTGGTATGGATATAATAGGCAAAAAACCAAAAAATCCCATTTTTGGGATTTTTTAAAACTTTTTTGGGAATTCCGGGATTTCTAATAAGAAAATTCGAAATTTTTATTTAATTTTGGATTTTGAGTAAAAAAATCTACCTAACTGTAAAATTTCATCAAAAAATATTCATAAATAAAATTTTTATTGCAATTTGAAAAATTTGTATCTTCGCAAAAACTGAATAAAAAACATTTTTTAATTTTTTTTAAAAAAAGTATTCCGCGAATTTTTTAATTTTCAAAAATTATATACAGTTTTGAAAAATAGACAAAATTACCTTTCCATTGATATATAACATGCCTACCTAATGTTTTTTAAGTGACAAATTAATTAGGGAAAACTCAACATCTTTTAGAAAATTTGCCTAGCACTATTATTTTCATCCATAAGGTTAACTCTTAAATTTGTTACATATATGGATGAAAATAATAGTGCTAGGTAAATTTTCTAAAAGATGTTGAGTTTTCCCTAATTAATTTGTCACTTAAAAAACATTAGGTAGGCATGTTATATATCAATGGAAAGGTAATTTTGTCTATTTTTCAAAACTGTATATAATTTTTGAAAATTAAAAAATTCGCGGAATACTTTTTTTAAAAAAAATTAAAAAATGTTTTTTATTCAGTTTTTGCGAAGATACAAATTTTTCAAATTGCAATAAAAATTTTATTTATGAATATTTTTTGATGAAATTTTACAGTTAGGTAGATTTTTTTACTCAAAATCCAAAATTAAATAAAAATTTCGAATTTTCTTATTAGAAATCCCGGAATTCCCAAAAAAGTTTTAAAAAATCCCAAAAATGGGATTTTTTGGTTTTTTGCCTATTATATCCATACCAGGGGCGGGGTTATCGAAACCCGTTACAAAATGATTAAGAACTTATTGGGTCATATAAAACAGGTCACTATAATTTGATATCGACTATGCGATTTGAGAATTTTTGCTCAAAATTTAATTTTCCATAAAAAATAGGGTTTTTTTGGATGGACCTGGTCCCCTCGGTATCAAAAATTTTTAGGTTTTGTTTCATTTATCGTATTTTATGTAAAGTCAGCTTTCCAAAAAGTATAAATTCTATATACATCTTCTTAGAAACTTTTTAGATAACTTAAAAAGAAAAAGATACTTTTTTCCCAAAAAAATGACAAAAAATCGCCTTTTTTTAATTTTTTAAATTTAAATGCCTATAACTTTGGACTCAGTCATGATTTTTACATAATTCTTTCACTGCTTGGTATATAAACTTGTTGTTAAGCAAATAAAAAAAAATGGCGAAAATCGGAAATATTTGGACCTGCTATTATCAAAAAAACTAAAGTAAGGACGGTAAAAATTTTAAAATTTTAATATTCAAATGCGAATATCTCCTAAACTATAAGAGATAATTTACTGCTACGACGACATTTTTTATAGTGCTCGATGAGGAGATTCTATATACGAAATTTTTTTTAAATCGGAACTCAAATGAAGAAATAGGATCGTTTTAAAAATTTAACATAGCCGAGGTGTCCTAATTTGATGACCCCCCGCCGGGCCCCTGGTTGGCCTATAAGGTCCAAATTCAAAACCTAAACTCGACAACACCTCCTCTTTGTGCACACCAAATTTCATTAAAATCGGATTAACCGTTTAGAAGTTACCGAATTATTTCCCTCTTTTTTTTTTCCTATACCACTGTGCTACATACTAAACTATAGGCTAGACTACACACTACACTATAGACTAGAATATAGACTACACTATAGGCTAGACTATATACTAGATTATAGACTACATTATAGACTAGACTATAGTGTAGACTATACATTATAGAAGATTGTTTCAATTATAGAAGATTGCACTTAATATTCTCAAACATTTCTACACATAAAAACTCTCACATAATTAACAACACTTTCTTAAATGTTTTTCTTCCTTGACTTTAATTAATTAATTTATCATCCATCCAATTACATTACAAACATTGTTAATTAATATCATGACAAATATTTTAAAAGCGTATTCCTGTATGAACACAAATCGAGGGGTTAATTATATGTTCAAACATAACTGTAGTTTATATAGAAAATTCTGTTTCATTTCACTTTATTGTAACACTCACTTAAAATTGAATTAAATGATAATGACTCTGATTCAAATGATAACACAAAACAAGTCTTTTGTTCATAAGAAAATGCTCGCACAAAAGATTGATGTAAGTTGGAATCACAATGACAAGAGAAGAAAGAATGAAAAATAAAGAAACAGCTGAAAACCCATATTGTTCGGTATTAAAGTTGTGCTACTTAAACGTACACATTTAGTAAGTATGACTGGCTTGACTGACTGAGTGAGTGAGTGACTCCTCCTCTGTCTGAGAAATGTTGGGGGGACAATAATAACAAGAACAACATGTGTAATGTTAACTAATTAAGATTACAAAAAGTACTTTATGTTGCTGTTTTTTGTCAAATCCAGATACATAATATTTCTTTGTGTCTACGAACAAGATTTTGTAGATTATATGGGAGTATAGTGTACTACATATTTATTTTACAAGGTCCTCTAGCTTGCGCATTCCTAACTCTGTCCCTAGCAGTACCTATCGAAAAGAATTCCTAGAACATTGTGTAAAGAAATTTCGTTTCCTTAAAACCCTAATATTAAAAATCTTAAAATTCTTTGGAACTTAAGATTCATCAGTATATATGTATGTATATTGATTTATTTCCATACTTACTTTGTTTAGTCGATGTGAAAACAGATAGGCAGCACATAAAGGCCGATTTTATCTGTAAAGAATAAATAAAAATATTACGTAAATTTTTTTTTAAAGCTAAATTATGAAATTTTTTGTCATAAAATTTTGTATTTGTTTTGGGTTAATGAACCCCCAACACAAATTGTATAAAGATTAATGGAGCAATACAAATATTTGTTTCAAATTTATGATTCACCAAATTGTTTGCTCTCATAATGGTTTTTTTCCTGTAATTTTGGTAAAAACAATAAAAATAAAATGAAATCTAGATAAAGGTCAATTACTTATATAAAAATTTTGGAATTTAACTGACAATAAATGAGCTTAGTTTGATGACCTCTAATAAAAAATAATATTTTTTTTCAGCCCACAATCATAAATATTTAAAAAACATTATTTATGGCATAAAATTTTCAATAAAAAATATTCGAAACAACTTTGCTACGATTTGCACGTGCAGGTCTAAAACGTGCAAATAATTTCATTTATTTTTAATTTTTTTATTTTACTTGTTCTTACAACGCCTAATTTCCTTTAAGACTTTCTTTTTATAGGCCTTGTGGCATTTCAAACAAAAAAAGTTAAAAGAACTTGAACAGAAAAACCAACTTCTGCAGGCTATGATGGATGAATGACGTCGTTTATTTGGTATAAAGTATAAAAAAAGTATTATGGCAATTATGGGTATAATAAGCTTAATGTAAAGGTAGGTCAATAAAACACAGGAAGACAACAAACTGTAAATTGAACCAAGAAAGAGACGCAAAACAAAGAAATTGAAAAAAACGAAAAAGTATAAATACATACAAAACTTATTTTTTAAATCTAATAAACCAAAAAAAATGTGCATAAAGTATAAAAGTCACAATAAAACCAAAATAAAATAAAGAAAAACAAATTAAATAACTGGCGGCGCGCAACGAAACCAACCTATCATCACCGGCTTCATCATCATTACCACCTGAGGGGGGAGCTCACAAAAAAAAAAAAAACAACAACAACAAATTATAAACAACAGTAAACCACCTCTATGCAGCAGTTAGAAGTTGCAGCATGTAGTACCCCCGACGAATCACTTTACACAAGGCAACAAAGTACAATCAAGCACGCTACGTCAGTCAAGCAGCCGAAGAGAAAGAGAAAACAAAAAGAAAAATAAAAACTAAAAAAAACATGTTTTAAACAAAAACCAAAACATAATACAGTGAAATCTAAATAAAATGAATTGAACTTTACATTAACTGCACTTTTTTCAATTGCAAAAGGTGAATGAACTTTACATTTTAAAAAAGCCCCATTAACATCATCTAAAATTCAGAAAAGCTCAATTGAAAATGAAATATTTCTTTTGAAATTCATAAAAGTTCACATTTTTGTCGTGAAAAAAAAATCCCTTGTTGTGAAATTTGTTGATGGAATTTTGTAAACTTTGAACAGCTGTTGCATACAGAAATAACTATTGTGAATGAATTGTTTACAACGAGTTCACGATAGCAATTTCCCGAGAAGAATGAAAATTTCAAGGGAACAAAAATTTAACTTCTTTTGGCGATAGGTGTGAATAATTTGATATTTTAATAGAATTTAACAGAAGTATTTAGCATTACATAAACTGTCACTTTATCTGCAAAATATAAATGTGAATATTACGTTAAAACAAAACGAATCCATTTTAGATTATAGTTTTATTCTAAACTCTTCTTTAAGTTTGCCCGACTTTGTATTAATCGGTTGGTGCAGCATTGAAGACAGGTGAAGAGATTTCAACAGCTGATCGCTTTTTTTATTCATAAAGAATTTGTTTCGAGGCGGTGAAACTAAATATAAAATAAAACTCTGACAACCGATATTGGAGTTTCACTTCAAATAATAAATGCAGTAAATTGGATCCAAGATTCCGAAATCAACCCACTGTGGTTCTACTGTATATGGTGGCAATTATTTGGTTACTTGTATTTTATTTTGCATGTTTTTGCAAAAAATAAAACAAATCACGTGGTTTTTCTTTCGCTTTTTTCCAATTTAAAAACGCTGTAACTGCAGTAATTATTTTTTTATAAATGTACGGTTTTTGCCATCAGACATGGGAAATTTTGTAGTATTGCAATTTTTGACATTTAAAAATTGTTAAGCGTTTTTACCTCTTGCTAAAAGTTTTAACCTTTTGATTTTCAACGTTTTTTTTTGTTTTGGAACTTGTATATGTTTAACGGAACTTGAATAGATTTAATGAATTGCTGGTTCCTTTAAAAATCTTTACAAATACATTAGAATCACAACAATGTTCCTTAGAACGATTTTCAGATGTAATGGCGACTTCACTAGGTCCAATATTTAACGATTTTAATTGTTCTTGTTTACACCCGGTATAGAACAAATCAGATTTCTGAAAAATTCCCGAATTATAGAAGTTTTTCAACAAATCCACTTTTCCATCTGTGATTTTCGTTTAAAGTTTGTAAGTAACTACCATCACTAGCAGGTTGTTATTACACCAAATTTTATTGCTGCAATCTGACTGAATATATTTTAGTTCGTATTGTTTTTGCACTTATGAACCTTTTATTTTATAATTTCTTTTCTTTAGATTTTTCCGTTATCAATAACGGAGTATTTATAATTTATTGCTAATATGAATTAAAATTTTAATAAGAATATTCTAAGCAATAAGCATTTTTTACATAAAACCGTAATATAAATTGCAAACACATTAAGCAAATATTTAATGTAATAAGTGTTTTTTTGTTAAAGTATATTTTAGCAGATTTCATTTAATTACAATACCAATCAATTGAGAAACTGTCATTGCTTTTAATTTATAGACTTTCAAATTTGAATTTAATTCTAAAACATAAATAATTAAAATGTTTAATTATAATAATCCAAGCGCCATTTGACAGGAAGACAACGACATCTGTCACTCACTGTCAAAGTTATCTTTTATTATTCAACTCGCTGATCGGAAAAATGGGTTGAATATTTAGAAACAAAATAAATTTGTTTAATATTAACATATAAATTAAGCATAAGGCACTTTGAAAACAAATTATAAATTAGTTTAAAAAGGGCTTGATCCAAATAAAAATTTACTACTTCCAATAATCGAAAAAAATGTACAAATGTCATTTTAAGTTGCAGATTTAGAAAAAACACCTTAAACAAGATAAAAGAAATGACAGTTTGTGATTGAAAAATTGTAAATGATGTTTGATTTCTTTGTCATGTTCAATTTTTCACAAGTGTCTGCTCGATTAACTATTTGTTTGGCGCTCCCTCTCTTCTTGAGACTACCTGGCGGTTTTTACTTTTTTTTCCATTTTTTTTTTATTTCAGGAGACAAATCATAAAAGACAAGTGCACATATTGGAAACTAGTTTAGACTCAAATTGCATTGAACTAAACTGAACACTAAAAACTGATGTTGGCATTAGAAAGGTTGCATTACTTTTGAATTTGATTGGATGAGTTAGTTGCTGCTTGTTTTACGTAGTTTAGATATCTTGCTGTTGCCGTTTGTTACTTCAGCTAATATTTGCGCTCAAAAGGTACTTAGTGTCGGATAAAATGAGACTCAGTCGTTGCATTGCCAGCAAATTAAATTAAACATGTACAAAGAAAAAAAGTTGAAACAAAAAACACAAACTTTAACGCTTTCACTTGCATTGGAGACCAGAAAAAATTGTTTAACTGAAAAATAAAACGTTTTGTTATCTTTTTTTAGTTACAAACCTCCTTTAGGTTTGGTTTGAGACATTTTTTCTTTTTGCAAAAAAAGACAAATTGAAATTTATGATAGAAAATTATGACAGTTTGTTTAATGACACTTTTTTTAAATTTTAAACGAGATTTTTTTTTAATAAATTGAAACTTTCTTTAAATATATATACATAGATATAGATTTGTGTTTAAAAATATGTATGTGTGAACGGAAGACATCAATTATTTGATTATAAGTTATTTCATTAGGAGTATATTTGTAAAAAAAAACTTAGTTCAATCGAACTATATTATATTTGAGTGAGTCGTCACTTAAATATTCCCAAGTAATCTATCTGGTAGTCAATCTTGCCAAAAAGTAATTTACGGTGATGTCTGAACATTATAATATAAGTATTCAAAAGCAATATATCTGGAAGTCAATCGTGCGAAAAAGTAATCTACGGTGACGTCTTTTTATCTTTAAACCAATTTCCTGGTATTGTCCTTAAGAATCCAGTTATTTTTTTTTTTTTTTTTTGAATTTAGATTAATATGGGAGTGTTTCCCTAGAAAATTTTCCATAGCCTGACAACAGACAAATCGGTTCCGATGTTTAAATATACAAAGAATACATAGATTTATCTCAAATTTTGCAAAAAAATTTCATGGAGTAAAAGAGGGGATTACAATTATTGTCATTACAATTATTGTCATTGTCATTTCCTGATTAGCTAGTTTACGTTTTAGTTTAACCAACAAGTAGAGTCATAATTACTTCTACACCACTCGTGAGATATGTATATCGTATTGTATATTAATGTATTACTAGATTCAGTCTGTAGCAGTGAGATATCATAATGCATAATTTCCTCTTTATCAATATTCTAGCAACTGCAACAGAATTCATTGAAGGAGAGCCCAGGTGAACTTGCGACCTTGATATATCCCGTCAGGATCCCAAGTGCGTTTACAATTTGGCCAATGTTTGCAGATTAGACCTCTATTTTTAGTTTTTTTTTGAAGAAAGAACCTGCATTTTCTACTAAAATGGCGTTAGATATCCAAAACAGATTCTGCCTGTTCATTTCCACAGTTTCTTAGTATGAAGGAAGGATGTATACATACATACATCAAATCCAGGTGGGAATCGAACTCTCCTCTACCATATTAAATCCTATTTTTATATCATAAAATGTTTGTATTTGATCTTAAATTAAACCGCAATCAAGATTATATTCAAAAATTATCGATTATAAAGTTTCAGAAATTTTCTTTAATCTCTCTAGAAGACCGCTATAGAAATTATATCCAAAGATTTTACAACCTTTTTTGACACACTCTTAAATATTATGAGAAAATGTCCCTGTATTAATGAACTATGACCTTTAATACATAACGAAAGTCAAGACGAAGGTCTCGCAGCTTATAAACACTTCAATATCTTTTATAACAATTTATCTTAAACATATTTAACTGGACGTTTTTTTTTATTCCTCAATTGTTAATCAAGTTAATAATATTAGATACATGTTGGTGTAGAAGCTAATGAACAATTTAATATAAAATACAAAGTAAGGTCAAGATATGAATGCAGTACTTGTATCTTACGAGTAAATACTCTTATGTTCATATTCATCCAATTTCTGCAGTCACTCATTATAAAATTCTAATACAGAAAACAGTAGAAAGAAGTAAACTAATGATGTGGGGGCTGAGACCTGATACATGTTTGTCATGAGACATGTCTAAATCTATAATTATGACTAAATAATAAAGAAAGAAAAATACTTGCATAAATGAAATTAAAGGGTAGATAGACATACTATAGTGAATGAAACTGAACGTCAGCAATAGGGTGGTATTTAAATTTATGGGAAACTTATAAATTTATTGTCTTATACAGTCAAAATGACTGCTTGTAATAAGTACCAGCCTAATGATCTTACAAATATTGCACACAGCATGCTCAAATTTAAATTCATTCATTTAAATATACATTTAAATACAAATGTGCGGTTGTATGTTTGACAACTGCTCATAGTATTTATTTCTTCAAATTGACATTTTAATAAGTAGTATTGTGGTTTTTAATTAAATTACTTTTTATACATTTTGCATTATTTTAAATTCAATTGTTTATTTAAGACAAACTAAAAAATCGCAAAAAAGTAGTGATGTTGACGCTGATGATGATGCCTTTTATGGCATCATGTGAATTTCAAAAAAAAAAAAAAAAAAATTAAAACTAAAATCAAAAGAGAAAAAACACAAAAACCTCATGTAAGGTCAATAGCAATGAAAAGTATTAAAATCTCAAAACATATCTCAACATAATAAAAAAAATAAATCTCTTATAAAAAACTAATAAATTCAAGTTTATAGTATGTAACTTTATAGGAAACGTGTAATAGATACATACAAACAGAAATATGTATATTTATAGTTGTTTTTTCTTTTAGCCAAAAATAAACAACAAAAGCGAAAATAAATTAATTTGTACTAGATAAATAACTAAAGAAAATAAGCGCGCGCTAAAAAATGCAAAGTGTATGTGCAAATATCAAATGTGTAAATTAAGAAATGAAACTAGAGAGAGAGAGAGAGAGGATCGGTAAACAAAAAATATAAAGGAAACAAAGAGCGAGAGGCATATAATGATCTTTTAAATGAGTTTGTTAAACTTTTATTATTATGTGTCAAAGTGTTTGTATGTGTGTATTGTATATTTTACAATTTGTTTTTGTTGCGGATCGTATGCAAAATAGCAAAATAGTTTATATTACGAGGATGGTTTGAAAATTATATTATTCAATTGATTTCTAAACTGCCAAAATAATTGTAACTTCTTAAGATAGAACATTTTAATAAGATCGAGCGAACTTTGATCAAATTAAGCTCCTAACTGATCGATATCTAAATTAGTTTATCATCGATCAGTATTCATTTTTTTTACAGGAATACTAAACATTTCAGGTTAAGCCAAATAGGTAGAATTTCTATCAATTTCGATTGTCTCAATTTTACCAGAATAATAAATTTTTAATTTAAATCTAGATATATTACAAATCTAAATGTAAATAAATCTCCAAAATTGATCATGTTTGACACTGAATAATAAAATGCACACCAGGACGTATACGTTTTCCCTGAAATATTATATAGAATAGAATAAAACTCAAAACTTTTATTCAGTTAAACTTAAACCGATTATCATTTCTAAGAATAATGACATTTTGAGATCACCTTAATGCCAAAAAAGATCAGTACTTTAATTAAGGAAATCCGTAGGACATGTCACAATGCATAGGAATTAAATTTACTTTTGACTACTGACGAACTTTTTATTATTTTTAGAAAATAGTCGAGGTTCAATGTTATGTTCCCCCTAAGCAGGTATTGAAATGAAGACTCATCCAAGTTTTGAACATGTATGAACATAGAATGACTAATGAGCTAGGTATCTAAATTGCTTCGATTATTCTTTTAAGTAAGAGAACTCTATGTCGATAACTTTTTGCCCGTGCATGAAGGTAAAAAAGACGCTTGGTACCAAATTCAAAGTGTTTACACTTTCTTAATATGTCAAACAGAATGTTGCGTTGTCATACTAATAACGATACGTTGTCAAAATTATAACGGTAATGATAACTTAGTGTAACAACAAACGTGTTAAGTAAGTAACACAGAAGAAGAATGGGCGTTATGCTCACTATCATTTTAAGGTTGGTCTAAATGACATTTTAAACCAACCTCGTATCTTGTTTGGGTATTATCAAATATGTTAAGTATGTTTATATTAGTAAATATAACTATTGTTTATATTATGCAAATTATTTGTAAAAATATATATGTACATATATAGAGATGAACTTAATTTATATCTGTATTCGAGTTTATTTATGTGTTTTATGTATTTATTATCTAATATTAAAATGTTTTAAATCTTGTATTACATACTTTTTATTAAAGATTTCTATTTGTATTTTGGCTAATTTATACAAATTGTCAAATTAAAATGACATAATTTACGCTTAAAATTTATTTTACTGAAATTCTTTAGAGAAAAAAATGTATGACAAGTTAACAAGTATAAAAGTGAGAGTAATATAGTTAATTAAAAATGGTTTATAATTGCGCTTTTATTTTAATTTAAAAAATATTTGTTTCAATTATTTATAATTATTAATTACTTTAAAAAAGTAGAAATAATTAAAATTTGAAAAAAATCATTGTAGCCATTATTATTGCCATTGTTTATTACTCCCCTTATTTTTTACCAGTTTTATTAATTAATATATAAATTTTGTTTGTAAGATTATTGGCAAAATTTTTCACCTATATTTTAGCAAATTAATTATTTTATAAACAATTTTTTAATAGAATAAATAAATTCCAAAATCATTGTCTATAAAGAAAACCAAACAAATAAAAAACAACTGTATGTTTCTTTTCATTGTTTAACAGATTCTTTAGAATTCAATTGTGTTAAAATAAATTTTGTTGTTTCTTATTTATAAAAATAAACAACATCTCCCCCACTGTGAATTCGAAAAAAATTAAAACATGTGTCCGTAACACAGAAGATACTACAACAACCAATCGACCAACCAACCAACCCACCAAACTAAAGACCAACAACAAATGCGGTTTGTTGCAAGCAAATTGAAAACTTTTTATTACGTTTTCTTTCCCCAATTCCAAACTATATGTACGAAATTCTCAGCTCTATTATATTCGAAAAATTTCAACAACATTTTGAGAATACATATTGTATGTACAAAATATATCTTTACAACAACATATTAATCTTAAAATCTCTATGGATGTGGTGGATAAATGGATGGTACTGTATAAATTACTCTTATGCAGCAAACTGGTGTGGTTGGTGGTAAGAAAAAAGGAACTGATCAATTTTGCTGCAAACAATGCTATGGGGCCGTTTTTCTTTGCTATATTGATTAATTCACTAGGTCATAAAATTGTTTTGAATTTAAGAAGGAAGATATTAGGCTGATTTAAAATTGGATTAGAAATTTGATTTTTTAACATGACATTTTGACGCACTTTTCTTAAGTACTTTCCATACTATTGTTACTAAAATACTGTAATAGATATTGTATTCTACACTATAGGCCAGACTATAGTCTATAGCCAAGCTATAGTCTATAGCCAGACTTGTCTATAGTCTAGACTATAGACCAGACTATAGTCCAGACTATTCACTAGACTATAGTCCAGCCTATAGACTAGACAATAGATTAGACAATAGACTACACAATAGACTAGACTATGGTCCAGACTATAGTCCAGACTATACACTAGACTATAGTCCAGCCTATAGAATAGACATTAGACTAGACTATGGTCCAGACTATAGACGAGACTATTGTCCAGACTATATGCTCTATAGACTATAATCTAGACTCCAGACTATACACTAGACTATAGTCCAGCCCATAAACTAGAAAAAAGACAAGACTCTACTCCTAACTATAGACGAGATTATAGGTCTGACTATAGTCCAGACTATACACTAAGCTATAGTCCAGCCAATAGACTAGACTATTGTCCATCCAATAGACTAGACTCTAGCCCAGAGTATAGAGTAGACTCTAATCCACATTAATAGGCTATAGTCGGAACTATAGATAAGACTCAAGTCCAGACTATAGACGAGTCAATAGTTCAGACGAGGAAATAGACCAGTCTATAGACAAAACTATTCATGAGGATAGTTGAGGATATCAGACTCTAAAAAATACTATAGTCAGACTACATACGAGGCTAAAGACCAGACTATTGAAGAGTCTATAGTCGGAACTATAGAAAAGGCTGTAGACAAGACTATAAAAAATAATACAGTTTAAAGGTAAGACTGTAAAAACGACTCTAGTGCAGACTATAGTCCATAATATAGACTTGAAATTACAGCACAAACTATAGACGAGACAATAGAAGACGAGTAAATAATCTTAAAATTAAAAATTTATGTTTTCCCTTTTAATAACACCTTTAAATGATATTTATTTAAAGAAAGTGTAATACCGAAAGTTTTGAAATCCAATATTTGAACAAACCGAACGTGTGTTAGTAAAAAACAAAATCATTTGGACAAAAACGCAATATAATATTTGGCAATATATAATGTAAATAAGGGTATGTCAGTATAGTATATATTTATCAATAAGCAAAAAATTAATAAACACCGATTTATCTGTTTCTGATTAAATTATTTACTTTAATAATTTCGCATGTGTTTACAGAAATTTAATTGATAAAATAATTATTTATTAATAAATATTTGCAAAAACAGATTAACACAAATGAATTCATTATTTACAAAACACATACAGACTGGTCTAGTCCCATCAAAATTATAAATTATAATCAATTAAACAATTAAACATTTTCACAGTTTTGTAACTCTTTTAGGAAAAACTCGATTTTATGAAGTCCTGGAAGGAATTACTTATTTAATTAATTAATTACATTTCTAAACTTTAAATAGAATATGTTATTTGAAAATTACTTTAATTTTGTTGAACAATTTATTTAAGTGCTGTGAGCCACAAAATCATGGGGGAATGTGTAATAACTGTAATCATTTAAAATCGTTATTCCGCTGTAGGAACGATAATTAAGTGCACTTTACAGTTTGTTAATGCTGTATATGAACAGATTAACGGCATCCCAGCGAACATAATGACAAAGTTAAGCTATCACTAGAAAAACGTGGTATTTGTTATTATTAATTTATTTATATATTAAAATGATTCACTAGAAGATCGCTTAAACAATTATGCGGAAATATTGAACAATTTTAAAAAAGCGGACATTTTGTTTGATTATTTAATTTAAAAATTTTTTTAATTTACTAATTGTTTGCTTAAGTTCTAATTTATTAGTAAATTGCATTAGAATTTGTAATAAACAACAAAGAAATTAATTATCTAAAATAATTAACCTCGAATTTCAAAATTTATCCCCCCAGAGAGAGATCATTAATCATTTTTGTGTTGTATTTTTTTCTCTCTATAACATTGTAATTTTAATGAAGCTTTTCTAATTTAATTACTTGTAATTTAATTGTTAAACAATTAAATTAATTAAATTTTTGTTGAAAACACATGCAAAGGTTTTTTTTTTTTTGAAAAAAAAAAAAATACAACATGAAAATTTTTAAAATTTTAAATTAAATGCATTTAGTATAACAAAATTTGTTTAAAACTAATTTTGTTATAAAAACGCAAGCGTTAAAACACCCACAACTTACTTTTAAGCTTAAAGAAGTAAAATTTGAAATTTAATTACATAGTTTTTTAATTAAAACTCAAGGCAAAGAAAACTTTTCTTGTGATTTTAATTATAACAAATGTTGAATAATTTGCTTTTAAAATTAGATCTAAGAAAGATTCGTTTCTTAACAAGTTTTAAAACTACAAGCTGTTATTACCACCCAAGAATCAGTTACAGAACTAGTTTGGATTCACCTGCCATAACGTTTAGGTGACAGCTGATATAAAAACTTTAAAAAGTAAAGCTTTTCCTTAAAAACAAACTGTAAAATAATTTTGAAAAATTGTTTGTTATATTTTTCAGCAAAAAAAAACACTTTTAATTTCTTTAGAAAACTTTACAAGTAATTAAAATAAAACGAAAATCCGGTAAAATTAATGTTAAAAGAAAACTAAATTTGCAACGCTTAAAACTTTATAAACAAAACTTTAACTTATGTATTTAGGAATTAAAACTGTTGGAAGCTAGAGAAATACGTATGAATGAATGAATGAATGATTTTGTGTGTTAATTTACCAAAAACATTTTTTTGTGATATCTATTGTTTTGCATTTCCATTGAAGTTTTGCTTTTTTTTTTGCAAGTTTTTAATTTATTTTCTCTTTTTATTTTCTATAAAGTTTTGAAAAATTATAAAAACAAACATTAAAAACAATTGTGTGAATAAATAATTTTCAAGGTTGTTAAACAAAATACATACATACGAACAAACAACAACAATCAAGTTAAATTGATTCAGAAAAAGCTCTTAAATTTTGTTTAAGTTAAATATTTATCAAAAGATTTATGTATAATGAAAAGAAAGAAAATTCAAAGAATGCCATTTCTATGCAACAATTTAAATCCTATGCCACGAATTAAATTACAAAATCTATTTTATGTTTTACACACACACACATACACACTTTTTTTAAAAAATATTTAATGTTAAAAACATGAAATCAAAAAAGTTGTATATTATTGTGATACAAAATGTTTAAAACAATTAGAGCAAAGAAATAAAAAATCAACAACAACAGCAACAACGTTTAATAAAACACATTTAATTTGGCTGAATTGCAGTTTCATTGCGTTTTTTATTTTTATAGAAATCAATGTTTAACCTTCAATTGTTTAGAATAAAAATTTTTACTGCACTTTGCTTTGTAAGTTTTTAATAACGAGCAATATCGATAAATCAAGTTTAAGCAGTAAATGAAAACTTTTTTTATAAAACAATTGTTTTTACCCCTTTCATTTGAATGATAATAATAATAGACAATATATTATACTTGAACTAAATAAACTCTAGAGCCACTCAAAGTTAATTTAAAAGCTTTTTAAAAAGGGATTTTAATATCTTCAAAAGTTAGACTAAAGTCAATGACTCATTATTATTTACAAATTAAGGAAAATGTGGAACAACTTTATCTGTAAAAAAATAAAAAATCAAAGAAATCGGGAAACAATCTTGGACATACACCAAGTAGTAGGGGGCCACACATCACTTTTTTGAAAAAACTCTGTAATAAAAATCATATAAAATATTAATAAATAGATTCTTATTCCAAATTCTAGCGTAAACTATATCTTCTTAATATACATATATCAATTTTACAATTCCAAGAAGTATGTGCTCCTATGGCCCTTACAACCCTAATGGTATACGCACAATTGGGACGAACGACGAATTTCGTATAGCACGGCGAACTAGTCGACAACAATTCTATGCGTAAATTCGTCGAATGGAACACAATCAAATTATTCGCACTGCGAATTCGTTTCAAAATTTGTTTGTTCGAATTTGGAAAAAGTAAGAAAAAGGAACAAAAATTATATTTTTGTGAATCTTCACGATTTTGAGATAATTTTAGCAGCTTTAAAATTTATTCGAACATTTTTTCGAAATTAGAAAAATGTAAGAAATTGTCCTCGAAAAGAACTAAAATTATATTTTTGTGAATATCCCCAATTTTGAGATTATTTTAACAGCTTCAAAATTTTTTCGAACATTACTTCGAATTTTCGAACTTAATTTTAAATATCCCAACATAGCATTGTAGTGTCATCAAGTGTACTCCAGACTGCCAAATTTCAGACAATTCGGGCCACGAGAACTGGTTTTAATGGCTTTAAAAATTTTTCGAACTTAAGTTCGAATTTTCGAAAATTTTATTTTTAGTTTTTATGACCCAGAGATTATTTTAAGAGCATAAAAAATTTTCGAATAAAATTTCGAAAATTCGAACATAATATTGTATTGTCATTAGCTGTACTCACAACCGCCAAATTTCAGCAAATTCGGGCTACCGGAATTGGTCTTAAAACAATTTTTCCCAATAAATTCGTCGTTCGTCTGCGTAAGAAATAGAAATAAACCTATCGCATAGTTCGTTACGTACGACGAATTTCGTCATACGCAATGATTGTGTACATTTTCATATACCCAAGTGTGTTCTGTTTCTGACGACGAATATTCATTCCGAAAAATTCGTCGTTCGTCCCAATTGTGCGTATACTATAACTATCATAAAAATGTAATTTTCTCGCATTTATAGAGATTAACGAAGTAGTAGGGACCCGTCCATACACCACTTTTTTTTAAAACACTCTGTAATAAAAATATTAATAAATATATTCTTATTCCAAATTCTATGATAAACTATATCTTCTTAATATACATATGTATATCAATTTTACATTTCCAAGAAATTTGTACCCCTATGGCGCATAGTCCCCTTTCGACACTAACTGCCTTAACGATGTAATTTTCTAGCATTTATAGACATTAACGAATGTAATATTTAAACTTTATTTAAAGAAATGAAAAAACACAAGAAATTTAGTAAAACTTATAAACTCAAAAAAGAACTAACTTTTCAATCGAACCACCTACTTGATTATTACTAAGTTTTGCATTAATTTAGCTATCATTAATGGCTAACTAAACAAAGTCTGTCTTTATAAACACTCTCTCTCTCTCTCTGATTTGTAAATTAGCACTTCTAAATTAACACTCAATACTTTTTTGTCATATTTTTTTATTATTCATAGAAATCAATATCGTTAAATAATTTCAAGTACATTTACATTTATTTAAAAAAAAGACAAATTTGGTCCTCTGTTAGCTATAAATGGTTAAATGCGAAGGAGATCTTATTCAGCCAATTTACACAGAATTATAAAATATATTGTTAATAATAGTAATAACAACAAAAAAGACTTGTGTACAAATTACTTGATGGAAAAGCAATTTGTTTAAATGAATTCAAAAGCGCATTAAGAGGGCTCTTAAAAAGGGATTAATAGAATTACGAATTAGGCATTTCGCAAAAGATTGTGATATCGATATTAATTGTCTTAAATCCTTAAGCGCGTTGATTTATTTAGTTTGAAAGAAGGATGTATGTTACAATAAATCCGAAGAAATAAACCTATGCCTCCACCGGGTCTGTTGTACTCTCCTTTACCAGAGTCTCTAGAGGGAATCTAATAGACTAGAATACTAGCCTCTAAACCGCCGGAGATACACTAAGCATGTTTAAGATTTTTAAAGCTTTGAAGTCTACGATTTCTTTATATAAACAGGCTTCAAAAATCCTCAAGGAAGAAGTCAAATTAACTAATTTTTCGAAGTCTTGAAATTCCATTAAGCTTGATCTTAAAAGATCCTTTATCAAGTGATTATGGATCCTTTATGGTAAATGATCAAAACTTTTAATGTTTGGTTCCAAAAAGAAGAACAAGACAATAATAAAGAAATTGTTAATAAAAACTTATTTTAAATATTAACAACTTTTTGTTTTCCTATTTATGTTGCCATCCTAATGTAATTATATAAACAAGTATTTAACAATTTAGGCTCTAGATCAGCATTTATTAAAAAAAATATATATAAAAAAGTACTTGATTATGCAAAAAATTGATTTAAAATTAAAGAATTGGCTGTTAAATATAAAACAAAGTAATTTACATTAAACTTTACCTTTTCGGCAAAATTCTTACCCACAAAAATGTACAAATTGTACTAACATTCCCACCCCAGGTTGAAAACATGGTGTAAGTAAGAAAATGATCAATTGGTTTAAAAGGCAAGTAGGAAGAAATATAAATCATACGATCCATAAACAATATAAATATGTATGTAAATTTGTGTTTATTACAAAAATATTTTGCTAAAAATTTACATATAAATATTATTTAAAAAAAAATAAACAAAATAATAAAATTTTACAAAAAATAACTCTAGTTTTGGTACTTTTTTTCTGCTTAAATAAAAACAAAGTAAAATAAAAAATAAATATATTGGTATGAATAAATGTAATTTGTATTTCCTCTCTGGACATTTTTAATATGCATTAAAGCAACAATTTAAAAGCTTATGGTAAGAATAACAACAACAACAAATACAAATACTACCGGAAAAGGGTGTCATACTCATGAGAAATTATATAAACATTGTTCAAATTTGATTGCCCTTTGTTTCTCACATGGAGATTGGTTTACCTATTGTTGTTATTGTAGCTATACCTATATATGAATATACTACCTTTTAATAATAGAATAAAATTAAAAAATAATAAAAAAAAAAACATTAAAGTAGCAACAGCAGCACATCAACATTAAAACTGTCAATATGTCTGTCTATTGATTTTTATTTACAAACAACAAACGAGAAGAGAATAATTTCGAAAGACCCCTTCAGTAAATAAGAGAAGAAGTAGGAGAATATAACAGAGCAACAAACACTTTTTTGTCAATGATATAGAATATACACAGATATACAGACAGTTATCCATGTTCAGAGTAAATAAAATGAATCAAGCGCAACAAAAATTCAAATTGATTTTAAAATAGACATGTCAAATGGAGAAGGGTTAAATTGTATATAACGGACCCCATATAGAAAAAATTTAAGAATTCCAAAATTCTACATATTTCAAGTTTCTAATATGCTGCTAAAAAAATTAATTATTTAAATATAACTTTTTATTTTAGTAAAAAATATTATTATTATCAAAGAAATGCAAAAATTCCAATCACTCAATTCGATTCTTTATCAGCGTAATATATATTTTTTGTTTATTAAAAAAAAAAACGTTAAACGTTCTAAAAATCCATAAATGGCAAAACCTAAATAACTTTTTGTATACACGAGTACTTAACAAAAAATTCAGCATGTAATGATTCATTTTGTGAAATAATATAGAATTCTTTTTATGGCTCTGGCCTGCAATTTCTGTGCGTGTATATATTTTAGAGGAAATAATAACAGTTCAATAATAAAAAAGTATGGCAGCCACCTCCCTCACTCCCCCTTTCACTTTTTTTTAACATTTAAAATCCAATAATTTTCAAGTATTTAAATTGTTTATAACCTTCAGTTGGTTTTGCTGCTTCAACAGAAACAGAAAAAAACAATTAAAAGAAATTAATAAACTTTTTTTTTCAATTGGGTGTTTATTACACAATCAACCAGTCAGTCAGTTTGTGCCAGCCAACGTTCAATTTATTGATACTCTCCTCTAAGACTGCCATGGACTTTGTTGCAACAAATTTTAATTTAAAAATTAATATGTAACAACAAATAAGCATAGAAATATTAGTTATGTGGAGTTATTAATTAATAAAGATGAATATTTATAACTCTTGCATAATGTATTATTAAATAAGTGTGCTATATTTATATGTGGCGAGTTTATATTAGTTTGAACTATAGTGTGGACTATAGTCTGAACTATAGTGTGGACTATAGTCTGAACTATAGTGTGGACTATAGTCTGAACTATAGTGTGGACTATAGTCTGAACTATAGTGTGGACTATAGTCTGAACTATAGTGTGGACTATAGTCTGAACTATAGTGTGGACTATAGTATAGACTATAGTCTGGACTATAGTATAGACTATAGTCTGGACTATAGTATAGACTATAGTCTGGACTATAGTATAGACTATAGTCTGGACTATAGTATAGACTATAGTCTGGACTATAATATAGACCGTAGTCTGGACTATAGTATAGACAGTAGTCTGGACTAAAGTATAGACTATAGTATAAACTATAGTATAGACCATAGTCTGCACTATAGTTTAGACCGTAGTCTGGACTATAGTATAGACTGTAGTCTGGATATAGTCTGAATATAGTATAGACTATAATATAGACTGTAGACTGGAATATGTATGTATATAATATAGACTATAGTCTGAACTATAGTATACTCTATAGTCTGGACTATAGTATAGACTATAGTCTGGACTATAGTATAGACTATAGTCTGGACTATAGTATAGGCTATAGTTTTGGACTATAGTATAGGCTATATTTTTGGACTATAGTATAGGCTATAGTCTGGGCTATAGTATAGACGATAATCTGGACTATAATCTAGACTGTAGTATGGACTATAGTCTTGACAATAGTGATGACTATAGTCTGGACTAAAGTATGGACTAAAGTATAGTCTACAGTCTGAACTATAGTATAGACTATAATCTTGACTGTAGTCTGGACCCTAGTATAGACTATAGTCTGGACTGCAGTATGGAGTATACAGACTATAATCTGAACTATAATATATACTATCGTCTGGACTATAGTATATACTATCGTCTGGACTATAGTATATACTATAGTCTGGACTATAGTATAGACTGTATTATATATAAAATATTGACTATAGTCTGAACTATAATATAGTCTGGACTTTAGTATAGACTAAAGTCCGGTCTAAAGTATGGACTATAGTATAGACTATAGTCTGAACTATACTATACATTATAGTCTGGATTATAGTCAGAACTATAGTATGGATTATTATCTGAACTATGGTCTGGTCTGAACAATCTGAACTATGGTCTGTAGTATAGACTTTAGTTTGTTCTATTGAATATATGTAGCAGGGTTGCCACCAACAAATTTAGAAACTACACTTATTAGGCTTCTAAATTACACATTTAAAGAAAAATTACACATGCTCCTTGTTCGCACGGTACAGATAGCAATTTTTAAGATATTTTGAAAAATAAAAGTCTTTTAGCACAAGTGCGATCGAAGTCTATTCCGAATGATAAAAATCCATTATATCAACTCATATAGGGTTCATAATTACGTATTTAAAGAGTGATCCACTTTTTTCGTTATTAAACTAAGAACTAATAACTGTAACAACGGTGAACTTCCGGATATATATAATTCATTTCAGTTCTTAAAAAATTCTACTTTAAACTAAATTATCATAATTATTATTTCTTTATTGGGTGGCTTAATAAAATAATGCAGCGATTTTAACCATTTCCAAAAGAAAAATTGTGCAATATTTCATAAATTTATATCGAAAATTGATTACAAGGACAGACGGATGGACAGAGCTAAATCTACTCAGAAAGTGATTATGATTAGTATACTTTAAGGTGCCCAGCAAAAAAGAACTTAAAATAAGCGAAAAAAGTAGAATTTACTCCATGGAAGTACTGAAAAAGACCTGAAGAAGTGATGATTTTAACACAGGCTTGTCACCGGAGGGATGTCCTTTTTATTTGAATTCAAATTCACTACTTCAATGCTCTTTTTTTGAAGTTTTCCGGAAGTGAAATTGTAGTATTATAGAATACAACTAATTTGACTTATATAATATTAACATTAATTAGAATAATAGACACATTTAATACAAAAGCCCAAATATAAATTTTTTTATCTGATAAAAATATAAAAACACAAAATATATCTTCAACATTGAAAAAATATAATTATATTCGCTTCTTCGGAAGTCTTAAAACATCACTTCCTCAGAAGGTAAAAAAATTCAATCAGTGCTACTTTTGAAGTGGTGATAAATGTTACTTTTTTGGAAGTACTTCGTTTTATTTTTGCTGGGTGGGTGTAGCACAAATATTATTGTGCGATACAAACATCAGCGCAAACCCAATATACTCTCCCAACTCTTTTCTACAGAAGGATTTAAAAAATTTTAAATTACACATAAATTACACGTGAAACCAATTACACATGGGCTACACATGGAAATAATAATTACACACAATATGTGTAATTACACATGAAGTGGCAATACTGATATGTAGTCAGGAATCAGACAGGATTGTAATTCATTTTCAATACAACATTCTATTCCGTATCGGCTGTTACCGAATGACAAACTCATTTTACTTCGACTTAAGTAGTGTTTGTACTTAAAATATGTAAATAAAGATAAATGATCTTATTATATTGTTTTTTATTGTATTATATAAATGATTAATTATTTACTAAAACAAAGCAATATTGTTTTGTCCAATAATAAAATAATAATATTATAAAGAGATTTATAAAATCTTACGATGATTCAATTGCATTACTAATAATATCTGCTATTAGATGCAATTTAAGTTGATTGTGTCACTGGGGTAATTTTATTTCTATAATTATTTTGAAGTAAATTCCATTACAAATAGTATCCAATACTTTAAGTATTTTGAAATTTTATTATTAAATTAATAAATCTGTTGGCTATACATATGCTGACTAGATTGTGCTATAGAAAATATTTCAAAAATGTTATCTTTGCTCTGAGACCAGTCAAAAATGTTTATCTTTACATAACGTTGGTACCTATTTCTGAGAATTTCATGTTTTTCAGGTGGTAACCGATTTTTTTCTAATGAAATTTTATGGAAGTTACTGAATATTAATGTTTAAGCATTTAAACAAGGTTACAACAATTTAAAACTTCTAAAAATTCGAAAACAATAATTAAAATAGTTTTTGCGGAATTGTTTTAAGTTTTCATAACTATATTTGGCAATAAAAATATAATTTCAATTAAAAAAATCCTCTTGCAAATTAAATAAACAACAAAATAAACTTAATTGCAAAATAATTAGTCTAAAAAAGGAAAAACTGCAAACTTTAAACAGTTTTTTTTTTTTTTTTGCCACAAATTGTATAATGTATGTAGATAAACACATGCATACATACACATGTATATATAAAGTATACAATAGATAAATATTTATAAAGTTTTTTTACGTAGTTTTGAATCCGTTTGATTTCTAATTTTTATTAAACACAGGAAACACATGATTTTTTTGCGGCTGTTTTTGGGGAATTTAGCACATGCTAAATTAACAGAAAATATTCATTAAATTTTAACAAACTACAAATATATTTAACAAAGTGTTGGAAAATTTTCATGTGTTAACAACAATCTCAATATTTGAAAAAAATTAAAATAGAAAATAAATAGAAAATGTGTTGCAAAATAAAAAAAAAATTGTTAATAAATTTAATTCTATTGCAACACGAAAAATAAACGTATTTTTAACAACACACAACGAAAGTTTTCACTTAAAGGTTGACTTGTTTAAGATGTAAAAGCCAAATGATAGAAATTTGTTTAGAATGTTTAAAAATACTTTGCAATTGTCAATGTATTGAATAGAATTCAATAGAATTTGAATTGTTAAATATTTGAATTTTAAATGTAATTGTAATTAAAGAAATTAAAAATAACATTGGCTATTTAATTATACATAAGTGTGTACGAGTGTGTGTGTTTAGACAATAGATACATAAATTTTTAAACTATTTTCTATTATTTTTACGTAGTTTTTTTTTTCAAAAATCTATTTAATTTGTTTAATCAAACCAAACAGCATCCATCCATCTATTTATCTATTGTTTTTGGCCGAATAAACTTTGCACTTTCAGTTGCTGTTTTTCTCTTTCTTTCTCTCTCGCATTGTTTTTGTTTTACATGTTTTCCTTTTTCTATTCTTTCAATTTCTAGTTGGCCAAGTGCCAATATGATGGATGATGATGATGGATACACAGGGAGGCAAAAGAGCTTACGAATCAAATGAAACGAAAGATGTGGTCGGTCTATGGGTATTATAAATTTAATACCAACTGCACCATTTCAAATTAAAATTTAAATTCAAATTAAGATATTGATTTGAATTTTGTAAATATTTATAATAAAAATTCATTTCATTTAAGCCATTAATATTTTATAAATATTCGTCATTTTATACATATATTCAAGTTAAAAGTTAAAAATAAGTTTTATATTTGCTTACCTTTAAACGAATTGATTTGCGTTTGAAATCATCTATAAAGAACACAAACTCACATACAATAGTATTGTTTTAATACTTGTTTCTTTTTTTCTTTTCCTTCCACCAAACAAAGAAAATCTGAAATTGTAAAGAAAGAACAAATAAATATTTATAAATAACTAAAAAAAGATAAGACTTCTATAAATCTTAAGAAGAGTTAGGGTATTCACTTAGTTTTGTATCCCCCTTAAACCCTCATCGTCCAGAAGCCCCTAAAAACGACAGTTTATATCGTAAAAAACTCGGAATTAAACACTTTTGCAACTCTACGACCAATATTTCTATAATAATCAAAACAAAAGTAAAAAGAATCAGATAAATTCTTAAATTCATAACAAATTTCACTTTTTCCATATTCTCTAGCCAATTATAAATGTTTGATTTCAGAATAATTAGGTTACATTACAATATAACTGCCGATAAAAGGATTATATTATAACAAAAGTAAAACAAACAAGTTTCATTTTTATTTATCAAATAAGTGTGAAAGTGCACCTAGCCACAAATACAAATGATATAAATAATAAAACGCAGTAAGTAAATAATCAATAGAATTTTTACAATATTTTCAATGTAAAATAATAAACAAAATATTGTTTAAATATACAATAGGGTGTATCTATCTATTTACTACTTGCCATGGCAATTGGTCAGTATGTAATAATTTCAATGTTATCATCAAACATTAATTTCCATGATAAGAATTGACAACATTAGACACTAAATATTGTAAGCTGTCAAAATCGATGTTGAAATTACAGTAGTGTGAAAAACAAATACAACAAATAAAACAATAAAAGAAATAAATAACCAACGAAAAATAGCTTCTAAAGAAGTAAATAACAGCAAGTTAATTAACAAGGACGAATGTAAATTGTTAAACAAGAATGAGAGAAAACTTCCATTTCACGAAAACAAGAAAAAACTGAACAGTAGGATATCGTAAATATCCAAAACGATTTTGTCTAAAAAGTATTAAATTTAATTTAATACCTTAATTGTAAAATATTTTGACAATTTGTTGACAAAAAGGGATTTTCCAAAAGAGGGGTTATATGAGGGTTAGTTATTTATGCAGAATATCATCGTGATATTAGTGTTTATAAGTGAATTTTGGGCATCAAGTCATTTTATGAAGGGGACTTTGTATGGGGAATAGGGTCAAACGGGGCCTGATGCGAAAATCAGCAGTATCATTAAGATTTATGTATATAAAACTAAGTTTTGTCGACTTATTATGTGATACAAGAACATTTAAACACATTTATGAGCTCAAAAGCCCTATTCGTGGGGGTACACTTGTATGGGGGCTATACGAAAGAGTATGTGCCAAATTTCATCAAATTATCTTGAAAATTGCAAAGAGTGCGCACAAGGCTTACATGAACACAGACGGACAGACAGACGGACATAGCTAAATCGACTCAGAATGGGATTCCGAGCCGATTGGTAACTTTTTTGGGTGTTACACACATCAGCACACACGCATAATACACTCCCTACTATCGTAGTGTAGGGTATAAATAGGGGATTCTAACTAACATAGAACTAAAATTTAAAATTTAGAGATCTGCATCAGAATGGGATTCCGAGCCGATTGGTAACTTTTTTGGGTGTTACAAACATCAACACACACGCATAATACACTCCCTACGATAGTAGGGAGGGTATAGGGTATAAATAGAGGATTCTAACTAACATAGAACTAAAATTTAAAATTTAGAGATCTGGAGATAAAAAAAATCATCAGTTTTTAACTGTCCATACATTTCACAGGTTTTCGATAGTAAAGTATTCAATTTCTAAAATTAAAAAGTTGATATGTCGACTATTTTCGTGACGGAAACGAACGATCCTTTAAACAAATAATATCTTCTGTATAGGAAACAATTTCCCTCGAATATGGATTAGAATTACATTTCAAGGATATACTGAAATTCATGTTTGAGATAAATTTTCTGTTAAAATAAGTTTTTTTTTTAAATATGTTTTTCTAAATTGTTTTTACAATTGGGAGAAGTATAGAAAATAAATCTAATCTCATTTCATGGTAGATTTTGAAAAACTATTTCGTTATTATGTAATAAAAAAAGGAAAAAGGATATAATATTTAAAAAAGTAAGCAATATAAAAAAGTGAAAGTACTTATAGTTACTCATATTTTGCTCTATATTTTTACAAACATATTAACATTTATATACATTACAGTAAACTAACAATGTAAACCCTGCAGTTTGTGATAATAGTTCAATACCGATTACCGCAGGAAAATGTGATTGACCATATAACGACAGAAAGCTATCTAATGTTTGCCACTTTTCCACCTGCAGGGTCATTCATTTGCCCTTTTTTAATTTTTATACCTAGTAACATTTAGAATTCTCTATGAAATTCTATAAAACTTTTTCTGTCGTTGACTGTATAATATGTCTGTTCATTTGTATTAGTGTTTTAGCATGACATCATAGAAATAAAACTGTTTCTTTCTTTCCTTCTGTCATTCTTTCTAATTTTTTTTTAGTTTGTTTAGCACAACCACATAAAAACAATAAAAAGGCGTCATAAAGTCCAAAGGATTTTTAGCGTTTTTACTTCACTCTTCTCATACTCTTCCTTTTTTAGTTGCGATTTGTCATACAACTAAAAAACGACAACAACAACATAAGAAAGACAAGTTTTATACTTATACTAGGACAATATTAAATTTATAATATGATGAAGAGTAGAATAAATAAAAACAACAAATATTTATCACAACAAATATAAGTGAGTGTGTTGTCTGTCTGTCACATTAAAGTTTGTTTTCATATGTTAACGCATCTTTATGTATGATGTAAACAACATTTGTATACGAGTATTTTTTATATATAGATATACTTTTTTATTTATGTACATGTAGACACAATTTATATGTACATATGTATGTATATTCTTATACATAACACAAAAATCTAAATTTTATATGTCATTTTTATTAAAATAATGTGTATAATGTTTTTATAAAAAAGTGGGAAATATATTTTAAGTTGACCTCGACATGCAAGCAAAAATATTTGTTAGTTATACAAATTATGAAAAAATAAATATAAATTTATTGCAAATTTTATGAAATGAATTGAACATTTCAAATTTATTTAAAGATTATAATCAAAATGAGATAATTGTTTAGATTATAGACAAGACAAAAGGACATGTTATCCAGACTATAGACGAGACGACAATCCTGAATATAGACGGAGCTATAGTCTAAACTATAGACTATACTTTAGTCCGAACTATACCCCATAGTTCAGATTGTAGACTAGTTTGATGTACAGACTATTATCAAGATTATAGTCCAGACAATAAACTATACTAAAGTACATTCTATAGACTAGATTATAGTCCATACTATAGAATAGACTGTAATCTAGACGGAGCCATAGTCCAAACTATAGACTATACTATAGTCCAGACTATAGACCATACCTTTATCCAAATTCTAAACTAGATTGCTGTCCAAAAAATTGACTAAACTGTAATCCTGACTATAGACTATAGTATATATCCTGACTATAGAATATGGTTCAGACTATAGTCTAGACAATAGACTAGATCGTAGGCCTAACAATAGACTAGACTACAGTCCAGACTATAATTTAATTATATATCCCGGATCATAAACAAGACTAAAATCCAGATTTTAGACAAGATTATAGTGCAGATTATAAATAAGACTACTTTCCAGACTATAGACAATAGTCCAGATTATAGACATGACTATAGTGAACACTTTAAGTATGATTTTAGTTCAGATTATAAATATGAATAAAAATCAGATAACAAAAAAGACTCTAATACAGACTATAAACAAGACCAGATTTCAGACTATAGACAAGACTAAAGTCTAGACTATAGAAAAGACTAGACAAATTACAAGATTATAGTCCAAGCAGAATAAAAATACTACTATCCAAAAACCTATAGTCCATATTATACCCTAGACTTTTTAATCTACCAAATTCCGCATTAAATATTATAAGGACGGACATATCCAACTAGAATTTTCAGAAAAAGTTTTTTTAAAAATTTAATTGAAAAAATTCAACAACTTATTTAAGCTTAATGATTTTACTGAAAGTATTTATTGAATATTAATTTCTGTAAAGTACTTTTAAAACGGCCTTAGGTAAAACCGGACTAAATTTAAAGCAGATTAGAATCGATAAAACCTGTCACACCACACACTGCTTAACAATATCATTGTAATTTTTTGTCCAAATGCTAAATATGATATAATTCTAACAAGATTTACTTTCAAAATTCTTAAATTAATTCTTTTGAAACATATATTTTTTGGTAAAACGTGTACTACTACGACTTTTAATTATTTCCAATTATAATATTTTTCTAATGCCAAAAGCAACATGTTTAAAATAAAATAAATACTTTAAGACTATTTAACAGATAACAACAGTTCATATCACTAGACCAGGCGATAAGATATGAATAAAATAATACAAAATACAAAATTATAAACAATTCAGAAAAACAATAATAAAGAAAAACTATTGAAACAAAAAAGTAACAAGTATGAGTAAAATTATAAACAAAAAAGTTCAATGTTTGTAATAAAGTAAAAAAAAAAAGAAAAAAATATATTGTAAAATTTGTAAAAGAAAAAATGTTAAAAAAAAGATTAAAAGATTTGATTTCACAGCCACAAAAAATTGAGTTTTATGCCAATGAAAGTTATTTTAAATCTTGTTGTAATAGTTGTTGCTGTTGCAGTAGTTAACACTTTTTTCATTTCATTTGGTTTTTAATTATTGCTTCCAACCAGCCAGCCAAGCTAAATACAGTCTGTTGCTGACAAAAATATTTTTTTGACTCAAATTGTTGAAAAGACTAGTAAGTACATGGGTAACATGGGCAAACCAACCAGCCAAACTGTCAAACATTCAGCCAACAAATAAGTGAATAAAAATAAATGTTTAGTTGTTGTATTATTAATAGTGAGGCGTGTTGAAGTGAATTTATGAATTTATTGTAAAAAAGAAGAGGGTTTGTGTATAAATTTTCTAGATTTCTTTTAAATTTGTGACTAGAATATTTATTTTATTTACTTTGGGGCTTTCAGAATATCATAAAAGAAAACAAATAAAAGATTTAACTGAACTAAGTACAGTATTGAAAAAATCAATAAGGTTTGACAAAACAATGTCAAAAGTTAGAAATATATTTGTATCACTTGCAGAAATATTAAATGCATCTATTAATACATAAATTTTTCCAGCATTGAACTGTCTTATTGGAAAAAGGTATCTCATAAATTATATCTCTTACCTGTTTTTTTTAAACTGCTACTAAAAATAGGTAGTTAGTTGTTATTTATTTCTTCTGTATATTTTTTTCAAATTTAAATTATGTATTTATTTAAGCTTTTTTTGTAATTTAATTACAAATTTGTTTTAAATAATTCTATTTTTATTGACGAAAATAAAATTTAAATTAAATAAGAAAAAAAAAAACAAAATTTGAATCGATTTTATAGATACAAATTACAAGCACGCACATACGAGTACATTTGGGTAAAGAAAAAAATATTCATTTTGTACTAGATGCCGGTTTGTTTTACATTTACGAATAGTTCATGGGCAACGATTTATAAGTAAAAGTATCTGTGTGTAACTGTGTTTGTTAGCTGTATCTATGTTTTGTATGTAGTTGTTAGTTTTCATACATTTACATTCACATGAATATTGTTTCATACATGCATTTGGCTAAAAACAATACATATTGCAGGTTTTTATAGACAGACGTGTTGCAAAATTTCTCAAAAAGAAAAACAAAATCACAAATGCCACCAAATTGTAAAGAAAGAAAAACTAAATTTTTACAAAAACAAAAAAGCTAGCAAAAGTGAAAACTAACTGTAAAAACTTTATCACATTTTTTATTTCGAAAATTAAATGTTAAAAGGGTGTTTTAGAAAATATTTAGTTTTTTATTGTTTAGACACTAGTCTACATACATTTACTTAACTTACATATCTTTGTAAAAATTTAAAAAATGCAATTTGTAGAACAGTATTAAAAAGGCATAAGCCCTTTTTTGATAATGGAATTTATTGACTTTGAACGAGTAATCAGACTAAACGTTATGTATAAAGCTATGATCCTTCCCGAGAAAACAGAAGTTTTTTCAGGCAAGGATCCACGAAAGAATCTACTAAACACTAGCAGTACACAGTTGGAAGCTTAGCCGGAACCAGTCACACTAGGCTTGGAAAGCTTGAATTTAAAAATGGCACAATTTTTTCTAAAAGGCATTACATTGTCCTTGGGCCAAAAAACACGTATAATGCAAATTTCATAGAAATATGTTACGGCCTGTACTCTACGCACAAGGTTTACATGGTCAGCCAGACGAACACGTCTTTATCGACTCAGAAAATGAATGTTAAGGTGTACTTAAAGGTGGATGTCAATATTTTGTGAATATAATACTATGGTGGAGTAATTTATAAAAGGTAGTTAATATGTTATGCGGGTACTAAGGAATATTTCATTGTCAAGAAGTACGTTCAGCTGTTGTCTAAACACTAGCATCACTTCCATATGTATTTGATATTGGAAAGAACGTAGGCGGAAGTTTTGAAAATCATTTATATAGCTGTAAAAATAACCCATCGGCATCCTTACGATATTCCTTTCCAAATAACCATTGTCCAAAAACTTGGCAATATTTTTCGAATTGCATCTCAACGAGAAATCTAGGATTAGAATGCATATTGTATAATTTCAAATATTACAAGATTATGGAAAATTCAGAATAATATCCTACACATTAAAGATAAACTTTTGCATTCTTGTTAAAACAAACTATATTTATGTATTTCCCTCTCTATCACAGACTCTGTCACTCTTTTTTGTTTCTCTCCCCAAAGCATCCATCAACAGTGATAAAACTAAACAAGAGACAAGTCTAAAAATAAAGAAACAAAGATGAAGTGAATGACCAAATTACAAATACAATAACAACAGCAAATGGGGTTGCAAAAAAAAAAGATAATACAAGCAACTTGACAAGACAAAGAACATTTTTAGAAATCTTTAAAGAAACAAGAAAAAATATTTTATTTAGATAACAAAATTAAACTTAAGATTTTTTTGTTTATAGTTCTAAAGAAAACCCCACCCTTTTGTTGAAATTGTTTATGAAAATAAAAACAATTAAAAAGAACTAATAACTTCATGTGTGAACGTCAAGTCAATATGGGCAGCTACATTACACAGCAAAAAAAATAAATAATTATTTTCCATAAAAACTTTTAAACATATCATATTTCAACAATAAAAACATAGCAGCTATTAATTAGCCATTATTATGCAGCTGGCCTAAGCAGAAAATAATTAAAATAGTACACACTTTTGCACAAATTTTTTCTTGTTTTCAGTAAAACAAATAAAATTTATCTGCAAATATTAAAGAAACTTAATCCCAGCAAAAACACTTTAATGAAAAACAACCCCAAAACAGGTAAAACAAAAGTGTTTGCTTTTTATTAATCTTTCAAGGCAGCAGACTCTCAAAAGTAAATTTTGCAAGTAAAATTTTATTTATTTTGCTGCAAGTTGTGATGGCCAAAAATTGCAGATAATACTAGCAACAACAATATGGCTAATAGTCTCTGCTGACTTGCAACAACAAATCCATTAACTTGCAGTCATTTCACAAACACACACACTCTGTATTTTTACTAACTACTACAGATAAAGAGGGTGTTCTTTAACATTTTGTTCATTTGTTGTTGTTATTTTTGTTATCCATCCATTCATACCAGAACAACAACAAAAATTCAAAGTAAATTCACGTCATTCCATGCTGTTTTTTATCATTCTTCTTTTATCTGTTTTTGTTCTACCAATTTTATTCTGTCATACTCTTTATTGTTGTTTTTTGTTAATAATTAAAATATTGTTTTAAATTATATATTATTTTAAGTTTTGCAATAGATATTTTTATAAATAAATTATAAAAATGTATTTATTTGCCTACAAATTTTAGTTTGTTATGAAAATAATCTTTATTTCGTTGCATTTTTCAATAATTTTTTCACACACAACACACGCTTATATTAACAAGAACATTTTTCTTACTTTTTAATTTAAAATTAAATTTTATTTGTTTTTTTATGCGTATAGCGTTCAATCGAAAGAACTTTTCTTTCTTTGTGACAATTGATTGCTTTTTTATGTAATATTTTTTACTTTTTCACTTAATGAGGTGTTTTTTTTAGTTATAGTTGAAGAAAAAAGATTGTTTAATTATAGCAATGAAAAAAATTAGTATTTCTTTTAGTTAATTCGTTTTGCGCAAACACGTTCGTACTAATTGAAATTTACTCTCGAACTGACAAAAAAGTTGCATCAAATTTACATGGTTGTGTTTGGAAAGCAGTGTTGCCATTTCGGTGCTTTCCGTTTATTCTTTTGGTGCGTTTTAGCTTCGTATAACCAGAGATTTTTAAAATACCCGGAAAAATTCAACGGGTGTTGTGTTTATAATGCTTTTTACAATTTCACACAGTGCTTTTTAAAAATAAAATTAATTTTTTAAATTTATCTAAATTTTTTACAACTTCCTTAGAAGTTCTTTAGTACTTTTTACTCAAGTCCATATAACCCATTAGTCCGATACATAAGACGTTATGTTATAATGAGATAGAAGTTTCCAAACTATTTGAATAATTTTGTTTTCTTTTTCGATTGTTGAAGTTGTAAGAACTTTTTGTTTTACCATATGATGAATCCCAAAGTATTTCAAATTTAACGATGACTCATTTCGTTATTATGTATATGACTTATTTCCATTAATATTTTATGTTAATAAACGGAATTATTTTATATGAAGCAGGTCCTTTTATCTAAATTTTAATAACTTTACAAAAAGAAAAATGTTTAAATTTTAACATTTTATTATAATTGTACAAATATTTAAAATTATAAATGGTGCTTTTTTATCCATATTTTTGGAAAATGTTACCAGATTTTACCCGTTTTTGAGCCACTGACGGTGCTTTTGTTCTTGATCGAGTTGGCAACACTGTTGGAAAGTAGTAGTAAAAATTTGTTGCAAACTTGGCAACACTGATATTAAATGCTCACTTCAAATGAGAGTACTGTGCTGCCAATAGTAGATAAGTTAAAACTGTAATACCGACAACTGTATTATCATATTAAAAAATACGATTTTTTAAATGAAATAAATGAAATTATAAAAAAATTAATATAATTTTTGAATTGTTAACTATTCAAAATATTCAATATGTTTTAAGAGTGTATAAAAAACCAACAATAATAAATATATGAGGAAAATTATTGTATTGGGATACAATTTGTATTTTAGTTGTGTTTTGTTGCTATCAATGAGTGTTAACGCTTAAAGTTAGCAACAAAACGAACATTACCTGACTTGGCATCACTCCACAGAAGAAATCTGCTAAATCTTGAAATTATTTACAATTTCTTGAAAAGGTTTTTTTATTTGGTAATTTTCTTTGATTTAAATTTTATTTTAAAATATTTTTTTATTGTTTGACATAAACACATTAATATTTGTATTTTTATTTTTGAATTGGTAGCACTTTTATCAACGTTAAAATTAACTTGTATAATTTTACACGTTAACTCCTAACGTTTATAAATTTTAAATTTATATGAAATTGCCTTTGAACGTTAGCAACAAAACACAACTTTTGATTCATTGATATTTATAAAGTATCAAAAGAATTTAAAAAAATATTTTCAAAAAAGGGAAATAAAAATACAAAAAATGAAAACATTATACTTTTAATCATTAATCCCCGATTATTTCTAGATTATTTTTAATCGCAATCAATAATTAACTTAAAGAATTTTAAATAATCGTTAATTAATCATTAATTTTACCTTTTTAATAAAAATAATCTAATTAATAATGATTACGATTATTAATCATTATTTTACAGCTATGTTTTAAGGTAAAGATTTAAGAAGAAGTCGAAAAGAGTGGACAAAAATTGGTAAAATTTTGTAACTACAGATTCTATATAGTATGGAGTAGTATTATTTGTTGTGTAAATTTAACAAATTGCAACATTGGTTAACAGCTGATTTTGTATTACATTTTGTTTTGTTCCATCGCCTTTTGTTTTATTCACTCACAGTTTATGTTATCAGTTCTCAGTGAATAACACGTGTAAATATATCTGCAATTTTTGTTTTTAATTTTTTTGCACTTTGCTTAATTTTTCAATTCAATTTTCATAATAAATTTTATTGACAAGAATGGTAAACGCAAACTTAATTCAAAATAATAAAAAAAAAACTTTTAAATCGAATTCTATTATAGTTTTCTCTACTACACAAAGAAGAAGGCGCCCATGAAGATGGCATTTGGTCTTGTGCTTGGGGTCGTACTCAACCAGAAAAGCCGGCTGAAGAAGAAACAGAGAAGGATCCCGAGGCAAGTAGAGAATTTGTTATAAAGGATGATAAGCCGGAACAGTCGCCAGTGGATTTTATAGTAACAGGTGGTTTAGATGATTTAGTAAAGGTGTGGGATATACGAGAAGATAATACTTTAAAACTGAGACATCAACTTAAGGGTCATTCTTTGGGTGTGGTGTCGGTGGCAGTAAGTTCGGATGGCAAAAGTAGGTAAATTGTTAAGATAGTTACGAAACTATTATGCTTATATTTTTCTTATGTTTTAGCCATTGCTAGCAGTTCTCTGGATTCCAGCTTATGTTTCTGGGATTCACAAAGTGGCCAACAACAGCATTTATTATCTTTTGGTCCCGTAGATTTGTGGACTGTAGCATTTTCACCATGCGACAAATATGTGATATCTGGCTCCAATGAAGGCAAGATTTCCATGTACAGTGTGGAGACAGGCAAAGTGGAGCAAGTACTAGATGCACAAAATGGCAAATTCACTTTAAGTATAGCATATGTAAGTAGGTGTGTATTAGTAAATAATATAAAATAACTTAACTATTTCAATTTGTATACAAGAGTCCTGATGGCAAGTATATAGCCAGTGGAGCTATAGATGGTATCATTACCATATTTGATGTGGCTGCCGGAAAAGTAGCTCAAACTCTCGAAGGTCATGCTATGCCGGTGCGCAGTTTATGTTTCTCGCCCAACTCACAAATGTTGTTGACGGCATCCGATGATGGTCATATGAAACTATACGATGTGTAAGTGTCCAAATCTCTTTGTATTTATAAAATTTGTTTAATTTTCAATAACTTTAGGGCACACTCTGATGTTGCCGGCACATTATCGGGTCATGCTTCCTGGGTATTGTGTGTTTCCTTTTCGGAAGATGGCAAACACTTTGCCTCCTCTTCAAGTGACTGTTCGGTGAAAATATGGGATTTTGCTGAACGTAAATGTATGCATACCTTCAACGATCATAGTGATCAGGCTTGGGGTGTTAAATATAGTCCTGGAAATGATAAAGTTATTTCCGTTTCTGAGGACAAATCACTAAATTTGTATAATTGTCCACCAAATATTGTCGTATGAAAAAGTAAATACAATTTTTTTAATTTGACAAAAGAAACCCTATTTTACATACTTTTAACAATTTTATGGCCATATGCCTTTATCTTTTTTGCATACATTTTATTTACAATAACAAAATTACTTAGGAAAGTATTCATTCATTACACTGTAGCCGCTAAATTTTTAAGATTCATCTTTGGTTTTATCTGTCAACATCTGTCGTTTGGCTTGTGTCAATATAGAATCCTTACTGCTTCTCTGATCTGGTATATAAATATTATAACTTCTAAAGTATTTTAATATATTATCTGGAAAAAAACTTGAAATTATTTAAAATTATTTGTGGTAAAATTTATACTTACCAACTAACTCTGGCTTCATTTTGTAGTCCTCAGCAATTTTAGCAGGCGTCCACTTTTCCGGTTCTGACTGGTGATCTGTTATAAACTTTAAAGCCTGTCTCAAGGTGCAGCGACCAATTGTGATCCTTTGTGGTTCCATATAACCGAATTCAAAATCTTCGGGTGTATGACGATCCAAAGGTAATTGTTTATCCTCCGATGATTGACTCCGCTTTAGGCCATAATCAATCTATATAAAGATAATTATATTACACATAAAAAATCAATCATAATCAAAGGTATATAATATATTTAAAACGATTGTATACTAAACTACTCACAAATCTGTCCTGCGAGGTTACATAAACATTTTTAAGTCTTTCATCTAAAGCGCTGTCCTTTTTATTTAATTTCTCCAGAAAATTGGGATCCACTGTAAAATATTGATAATTAGTATTTTTAAGGAATTATAAAAGTCCTAAATGTATATTTATTGCATTTACATTCCATAGTTCTCTCCATATCCCTTAGATTTCCTTCATACTTTGGTGCCGCTACCGGCTTTTCTCTTTCCAATATACGATGTGCTCGATTCTCTACATTAAAGCGATTCACTTTCCTTGATACCATGGACATTACTTTTCCCATTGTGAAATATATTTAATTGATATTTTTATAAAAATTAATAAAATTTGTCGTTCAAAATATAACCAAACATTTGTGAAATGTTGACAATCTAAATAAACATTCACAATAGTTAAATGTCAATTAGAAGGGAAACAGATGACAGTTGCCGCTTTTTTTACTCTGGCAGCATTTGTTCATGGCGAATTTATACAGGGTGGAGTTGATTGAGAAACGGGCGAATTAATTGTTTTTTATATGTACATACATATGTATTTGAAAATTGGACATGACCGATTGTGAGAGATTTTTCGTTACGATAATTTGATCTTCACTCCGGAACGACTTGAGTCGTACTCCGCCGAAGAATGCCAACTCAGCGTCATCTGTATCAACCGAAAGTTTTTCCCCAGGAAAGTACTATCGATCAAAGTCGAACTGACAGAATCGGGGTATAATTTCATGTACAAAAATATTCAGTAGTTTAAAAGAGTTTACATCATAAAAAGTGGTCATTTTGATCATTCCTTTAAGGTTTTTAAGGCTATTACTGTTTTAAAAATCAAAATTTTATGTTGTTGTTTATATTTTAATATTTTTCTTTCATTGTTGGTGAAATTTATTTCATTTTATTTTATTATTCTTACACACAAAATTATTATTCTTTTGATGCGTCTGCCGACGCATCACTTTTCGCCGCAGACGCGTTACAAGCTACAGTATGTAACTTGTTAAATGAAAATACACTATTTCAACTTTTTTCGACAGAAGCCTATAACGCGTTGCCGCGTACAACGCGAGTTGTGTACTCGCACTTTAAGGCATTTTAAAGTTTAATAAAATAAATAATTGTCAGTTGTTTCTTAAAATTGATTTTGAGCTTGAAATGTATAATTAATTTCGAAATATATAATATTCATATATAGTTGTAATTTATGTTCACAACTAAATATGCATAATAAGCATTGCAGAGTTTAAAATTGCTTAGAAAAAATTGAATTTTATTTTTTTATTATTAAGTTAAACAAAATTTAATGCTTGAGCTATGACACCCTTCGTAATATCGACTTTTAAAAATAAAATTTAAATTTTAAAACTATTTTTTAAACAAATTAAAAATAAGAATATTTTTTTTTTTTTTGTAAAATTGAAAAAAAAATATTTTTTCCATATTAATTAAAATATAATTATATTTTTTGGGAATACATACATTTGAAAATCTCTCAAATCGAATTGTAATTTCTTGTCGATATTTTTTTAATATATTCACCACATAGCAACGGGATAAATTGCTGTTTATGAGTACATTAAACTGCAACTCTGTTTAGAATCAAATAAACAATTCAGCAACACTGATTTAATATTCGTGACTTTGTTTGTTTGTTACTTAGACGTATGTGAAAAAGTTGTGCTGAAATCTTTGTAAAAATACGATTTTAAAACGTATAAAATTAATAAAAGTGTAAAAAATCAACTTCCCAATGCGAAACAACCAAAAAGTGTTAAAATTCTTTACAAAATTGTTGAATTTAAAGTGTTTTTCAAGCAATAATTTCTCATATTTTTCTTCACATTGCCTAAAGTAACGAGTTGAATGTTCAACTGGCTAATAAGAAATTAAAGATCACTCGTTGCTCTCTAACAAAAAAAAAAAAAAAAAAAAATAAATAACTAGTTAATCGCCAAAAGTAAAAAAATTTACTCGTCGATAAGTAAATTGACATAATAAAACAAAAAATAAAAATATAAAAATAAAATTGTTATAATTTATTAAAAAAAAAGAAAAACTAAAGAATGTGCTAAACTAAAGAACGAAGAAAATGTAAGCAAATGTAACCGCAACAAGTGCTAGTGTTTTTTTATTTTAATTTCTTTTATTTTATGTTTGTTGTTTGATTTTGATTCTTGTAAGAAAATTTTTCAAAATTTGTTAACATAAATATTTGTTAATGTTTTGCAATGTTTAATAAATAGTGCTGCTAAAAATTATAAGATTCTTGTACAATTCCTCGATTTTTCATCCATGTTTTTTTTTTTTGTTTTTCATCTGCTATGTTCTTGTCCACTCAATAGAAAAGAATTTTTGTATTTTTTATCTTTCCAATACGTCGTTTTCTTAATTCTTTTTATTTTTGTTTCGTCTTCTTCTAGTGCTGAAAATTTTCGTAGCTAGAAATTTAGAAATAATTTTTAATTTATCTAAAAAAGTAGTGTGCACATTTTTAAATGAATTTTTACAAAAAATTGAAATAGTATGGTGTAAAAATTGAAAATAATTAAAATTAATGTAAATAAATTGCGGAAGAAAGAGTGCATGAAGAAGAAGCTGGAAAAAAGTCAAGAATAAGCACAAGAACAAAATAAAAATATATCACAAAATGTAAGAAAGTCTTGTGCAAGAGAAGCAATAAAAATAATATTTATGCTAAACAAAATATATATGTATGTATGAATGTTTAAAAGTATGTGTGTGTGTTTGCATTGCTAAATCGCTATGTAGTTAAATGTGTGCAATTGCTCTACTATAGAAGTGCCCGGGTTGCCAAGACTCTTCGGGAATTAAGGTATTTTCAAAATTTTTTCAAAGTAAATATTTAATAAATTCAAGAACTGAAATTATAGCTGCTAAATTACTGCCCAGGCATTAAATGTCCTATAGTACATATTTTGCTAGTTTTGGAATTACTAAAAATTTGTTTAAACTAAAAACAATCAGTGAAACCATAAAATATGCTGTAAAAAAAGTATTTTATGCGAACAAAATATGCAGTAATAACGAAAAATATGCTTTTGAAATTTTTTAAATATGCTTTAAAATTGAAAGTTTTAATAATTTTTTAGCATTGGAGACTTCAAAGGAGTGGAAATTATGTTTTGAAATAAGCAAAATTTCATGTCTCATTGTTTGAATAACTAACATTGTTTGAATAACATAAATAACATATAATTGAAAAAAAAAAAAAAAATAAAAATTAAAAGACAAATTGTGAAAAATACATTTAAAAAAATAATATAGAATATATCAAAATAGGCGCTAAAGCAAAAAATGACTTAATATGCTGTTATACTCAAATCACGCCAAATTATGGTCGTACGGGGAAATTATGCAAATATACATACATGTAGTATGTGCTAATAAATCAATGCCATGATTCTTAAATTGTTCTAAAACGTGTTAATATCGTGACCATGAGTCCATAATAAGACCAACAAAAAAATACATTTGCATATTTGGGTTTCCTAGATACAACACTTTTCAAAATTTTACGGGAGAGACAGTAGTGTGTTTTTAGTCTTCTACTTAATCTACATCTCTGTAAAAAGTCATAGATCTTAAAATTTATCTCTTTCAATATTTGGGTCTCTTCAATAATTCAGTCAGACATGTTTTTAAGAAGTTTTCTATTTAAAATCAGCAAAATTGTTCCATATATAATGAAGATATGTGCAAAAATCCGAGACAACCTCATAGTGAACATACTCTCTAAAACGATATGGCCCAACATAGGACCTCCTATCTTCTTAGTCTTCAAAGACCTCAGTAAGATAATATGGTATCGATTATAAGTGGCTTTTACAAATTTGGCAACCACGCTAGGCGCATTGGTCTACCGTATAATGACTTCTGTAGAAATTGTATAAATGTGGATGAAGAGGAACCCATCTCCTCTGGCATTGTCTAGCTTTGGAAATGGGCCGACTTCGAACCTTAGGCTCAACTTATTTTAATGATCTATCAAATGTTACTTTAGAGCTTTCAATACACCTTCCTTTATCTCTCTCCCTTTACTGTCTCTAATTCCGCCATCTTCTTGCCTTCTACCTACATATTTATTTACAAAGGGATCAATATTGGACCCACTTAAGACTACCTGTCAAACCTAATCTAGCCTAGTTCTGTTGTTTGTAAAAAACAAAATAGAGCAGTAACAAAACGTTACGTGTGAAGCTGTATGTTGTTATTGCCAAAACCAGGGATGGAAAATTGCGTGTGCCAAAAATTATATTAAAAAAATTATTAATATTAAAAAAATACAAAAATATTTTTTTTTTTTATTTTTTTTAATTATCAAAATTTTTTAATCGCAATATGAGGAAGGGCATATACGATTCGACCAAGCCAAATATAAAACCAAATACATATGTATATAAATGTGATTGTAATATAATTGTAGTAATTACCAAAAATTTTTAGTTCTGACTTATCACAAACAGTATTTCCTTAATTAATCATAACTTTAGCAACTCACTCGCATTTTACCACGATTATTTTAAAGACAGACAAGATAAACAAAATATTCAGATTCAGTAGGCGAGTGAAAACCTTAAACTTACATACATATACACATGTACCTGTACCTGATCATACATACCCACATATGTATGCATAAAAAATTAATTTATAAATTAAAAAACATGAGCTTTTTAGAATAGTATAAACAAATTATAAACACAAATACAGATTCATTCAAATCCAAACAAATATCTTTAGAATACGTGAAAAAATATGAGTGTGAGTCACTCTGTAAATGTGTATGTGGACATGCACATTTCATTAAGTCCGTCCGTCAGTCAGTTAATTCAGCCCATACAGTCCCTGCCACTATTAAGAAAAAATACAAAAAATAACAAAACAACAAAATAAATATGAACATGTTGTTATTGTTTTTTTTTTTTGCTGCAGTATAAATTGATCGCCGCATTTCGGTAAAACGATGAAATATTTTGAATTCCATTCACATTCCAGCATGCAATCCGAGTAGATACATGCCGCGGGTGAGTGACGACAAAGGCACAACAAAAACTGGGTATTCCACAACGAATAAACTCGTACGTATGTACAACAACTGAAACTTCGCTCCGACAGACATTCAGATAGATAATAGTGGCAACAAAATAACCAACGAACGATTACTAAACTACCAACACACTCTCACACAGTTTTCAGTATGTGTAATTGAATTGAATTTGATTTTCTTAAATAGAAGACCGACCAACAGACAGACAGACAAACACTGGCTAGTTGGATTAATCTACAACACACATATTGAATACATACTAGTATTCTTCCACAAATTTTTGGCGTCGTAAGTTTAAGACCAGCCTACAAAATATATGTATGAACATTTGAAACAAATAAAAAAACAATAACAAAATCGAATTATTGAAATTAAAACAATAAAATTCTTTAGCAAACAAAAACATGCACAAATATTTACATAGATACATACGTAGGTTGACTGTGAAGGCCCATGTATCTTAGAAACGATACAAAGTTTTTTGATATAAAATAAAAATATTTTTTTTGTAATTTGAATAATTGAATTTCATTAATATTTCTTAAATTGATTTTTTAACCAAACCCTAATATCGGAAGAGGTCATTTCAAGAAAAATTATAAACCTTAAATCTATTATATATTCCTAAATATAGCTTCTATTGTGAAAACAGTGAAAATCTGTGATCACTTCAATTTTCTAAAAATCGTATGTAGACTCTTAAATAATGTTCCAATTGATTTTTAATACATTTTTATAGAAAACATCACAAATCGGCTGTATATCCTTAAATGTTATAATCGAAAAATTCAAACCAAAAATGGATTTTTATATAAAAAATCGGTAATATGTAGTAAAAATCTGTGATTATTTTACTTTTACATTAAAAATCAATTTTTTATGAAAGAAATAAAATCGTTTGTAGAGCCTTATCGCTAATCACTCTTAATTTCCATCATAATGGATTGTTATATGAAAAACCTAAAAACAGCGGTTGATTTTTAAAAAACGCTTCAACTGATCGAATAGCGAAAATCGATGATCATTCGTAATTTCCATCAAAAATCTAAAATCGGCTGTAGTTCCTTAAAAATCGAAAAATTATTTTTCGAAAAATTTTGATCAAATTAATTTAAAAAAAAAAAAAAACTTAAAATAGGCTGTAGATCCTAACGCTACATTTATGAAAACAATTAAAATCATTATTATAATAAAATTGTCAGTTTTAAGATTGCATATCGTCACCTAAAACGCAAACGGCCCTATATAACATATTTAAAATTTTACAGGAGAAGCAAAAAACTATTCAAATTGAAAAGTTTGTTTCTATAAACGCGATGTATTTGTAGTAAATAAACAAATTGTTTAATAGTGAAACCTATCATTTGTGATAGTTGACAATGGGTTACATAAAAATGGATAAATTGGACTTTTTACCTTTAATATTTAAATGTTTTTGTATATAGGCCTTTTATTTTTTTTTTGTCAATAAAATCGCTAATTTTGGTCGGAGGATTCCAATTTTTTGTTTGGACATTTGTTTTGATGCAATACATTAGAATCAACTATAAAATCGATTTTGAATTTTTGGTTATTTATTATTTGCGTTTCAGGTAACGATATCAAAAAATTTGTATTTTTTGTTATTAAAATTAGTTTTTAATGAATTTAAATTATTAAAATTAATAATAAAAATATTTTTTTTATTTACAGATACACAGTGCAATGTGTTTAACGATTTGCTGTTTACAATTATTATATTTATACAAATGTTAAAGCCATCAATAGACCTAGATTCAAATACTAAAAGCAATTAATAAAATAGAAAATCTTTAGTTAAAAAAAGTTTTGAATATATTTGAATTGCCGCCTCTAAAAAACAAATACAATTTTTATTAATTGTGTGATATGACTGCTAAATATTGCAAGAATGCATCAAGCGGGCGGAAAAAGTGGTCGCCCCAAAAATAAATACACAGCTGAAGCACTTGAAACTATAAAACAGGATTTAACAAGATTTCAAGTTCAAAAAGATAATGGCATACAACAGGTAATTGTTGAAATAAATACATTAAGTTATATCATTGAATTGTACGTTTAAGTGACCACAAATCAATTTATCAAAAACATAGTATTTTACATGATTACTACTCAATACTAACCTATTGACATTGTACTTTATCCAATTTTAGTTTAAGCATAACAATTGTCTCTTAATTGTGTTAATTGGCTTTATTTCTTTAACAAAAAAGATTAGTTTCATTTGACATGAAATGTTTAAAAGATATTTAAAAAAGCAGTTTGATTAATTTGTAGTTTTTTTTTTTGTTGTAAATGCAATTTTTATCTATCACCTTTGTCAACGTTAAATTAATTTATTTGTTGTAATTGATTTGTTCTCAAAAAAGCTATAACAACTTTTTGTTTTTATTTGATTCTGTGCATTGAGTTATTAAAGAAATAAACTACACATTTTATATTTTAAACATTAACTATTCTTCATGGTTTATTTGTGGAAAAGTACCTTTTCCATTTTGAATTTGGAGGAATTTGGAGGAATTAAAAATGATAATTTCATTTTAATATAAGGTTCACCTATCAGTTTTGTATACTATTAAATAAAAGTTAGTTAAGCTAAAATCATTTACAGGAAAATTGTTATATTTTTGCATTACCTTGTATACTAATGCTAAAAAAAAATTTCAAGAACATTAGAATCAGAAAGAAAACAAGAAAAATCCCCAATTGAAATGCAAAATGTTTTATATTTTCCACACAACCCCAATTGATGAACGATAATTAAATAATAAAAATTTAAATGTATAAAAAGATGCATTTTTCAAAAAACGAATATTTTAAATATTTATGTTCATATGAATGTATTCATATTAAAAGTATCTAAGAAAAACTGAATTTCTGTGGAATATTTATTTATTCAAAATATAATTTTTAAAATTGAACATTTGGTTTTCATCAGTCAATAGAAAAAGAAGGAACACTAGTACGAGATATAAAGGGGAGAAAAAATATTTAAATTAAATATATTCACATAAACAATTTTATACTCATATATGCATACATACAGATGTACATATGTATGAGTGAGTGTTTATCATATTGTAAGAATCTTTATTGGAGGTGAATGTATTATATTCACACTTTTATAAATTACAGAAAATGCTGATCAAAATTTAATAATAATTAGATATATATTATACTAAACAATTTAAAACTAATTAAAAAATATTTGCAATGAAAATAATACAAAATTAACCTTGACCAATATATAAACTTTGAACCTGAACTTAATGTGTGATTTTTTCTTTTTTTTTTGTCTAAAAAAATTTACAGAAAATTTTTTGAAATATTATCATTAAACATTTCTTAATTAAAAGGTTTTCAATACATAATTGGTTTCTGAAATTTTATAAAACATATGTTCAGAAAACAGGTTTGTTACACATTCCTTTCAGAATATTTTCAATTCCGTTGTTAATATTAAACGCGATTTTCTTTTGTTATTTTATATTTCATTACATTACATTACATATTATAATATTAACTTAGATTTTACTACATTTTGTTAAATGTTTTCTGAAATAGCGAACTAGGGTTATGTTAGGTTTAAGATTGCACTATTTGTAAAAAAAATTGTGAAAACTTAAAGTCGACTAGTTTGTAGTAATAAAGTCAATATTGTAAATATTACAGAAAAGTCAGAAAAGGTTAAGAAACAAGTCAGAAAACATGTGAACAGTTCAATTAAAGAAAACAAAGTCCTCAAAGTCGACAAGTCAGAAATAAGAAATTCGAAATGTTGAACATTACAAATTGCATTCTCTAACCGTTGTGATAGCTTTTTTTAGAGATAAAGATAAAAAGAATTTCATTACCTCAATTAAGTATTATTGAAAAAAAGATGAATCTTGAAATAAAAGAAAGAATAAATCGCTACTTAGAAGAGGTGCAGCTTAAAGTGATATGATAAATATGATAAACAATTAAGTTTATTAACTTATTTCTATAATTGTTTTGAATTGTATCAACATTATAGGTAATAAAACATTGATTTTGGTTGGACCCTAACTCATATGTATGTTTAAATGTATTTTAATACAAATAACTACACAGTGGTAGTGGTATATTACAAATTTAACACGATTATTTTGGAAGCATTTTCTGTGGGACGGTTTTATTGATAAAATATGTAAAAGCGTACGCGTGCGTATCTTTTAATTAGTAATATTCATACAATTGTATTTTGCGTCGGTGTTAATATTAAAATTAATTAAATATTTCCATTAATAAACAGTCTCATAAATAAGTTATACAAATTTTAATAGGTATTTAAAATTACAAACAAAACCTGTTATGTACAAACATTTTAAAACTACTTATTGTTAACATTTGAAAGGCAAAAAAAATTAAATTTCAATCAATTAGAAAGAGATTTTTTTTTACAAAATCGCTTTAATATCTAAACATAATTATTTTAATATTTTGTTCAAACATTAAAAAAAAAAAAAAAAAAAAAAAACAGCTGAAGATAAAGTTTAAAAATGATAAATCTAAAAAATCAAAAAAAGAAAAGTTCCAGTTGAAACAGATTTTCTTTATTTTCAGTTTTCTTTTTTTTTTTTGTAATTAACATTTTTGTAAACAACTCCTTTGTTGTCCGGTTAATAAAGTATGATCATAATTAGTGTTTAAATTCCTACGTAAATATCCTTCATAAATTCCCTTATACCTTTATAAACATACATGTACATATGGACATTAGGGTTGTCATTCGAATAAAAATTATTCGATTAATCGAGGAAAAAAATTTGTTTTTCTTCGAACGAATAAAAAATTTTCAATTTAGAATAAAGAATAATTCGAACAATTTTTGCCGATTAATCGAATATTCGAATAATATTTGAATGTTACTTTTTACGAATATTTTATTATACATAGCATTGAAATTATGTTAATATTTTGTAACACAAATCTAAATATAAAGATATGTTATAATTGAAACAAAACTTTTACTACTTTTTGCAGTTTATAAAAATTGTTGTTTTGTTAAAAATGAAATGGTTCTAGTTTTAAAAGTGATATTCTTCAATTTTTTTAATGTTTGCTTAATTTTTGTTTAATGTTTCAGTATCTGTCTTTTTACAAGAAAGACAATTTCTAAATATACTGAACCCTGTTTCCTGGGCGATGTTTAGGAGAACTGTAGGCATGAAATGGGGTCTTAGTCCTACTATAAAACATTGGTTTTATTAAAGTGTAATTAGACTAATTCTAGCTTATGCTTCAATAATCGGGTTGACTTCTACAACAGGGAGTTCAGCATACTTGCTGTTTGGGTACAAGTGGCAAGCAAGGCTCCAGAAACGTTGCTAGATATTCCACCGATTGAAACATATTTAAAATATGAGGCGGCACTTACAACCGAACGTCACATAACTTTAGGTGAAATGTCCAAAATCAGTTATAGGACACGTCATCAATGTATACTGGACACATTGGAAAGCTATAAACAATCATCTCCTGATCGCATGCCAGACACAGAATATGTCAGAAACTTTGAAACACTGAGTCCAGATAGAATGTCTTGATCAAGCGGAACATTTGATTGGGAAATTCTTAGGAATTACGGCCAGGAAACTGAGTTTCAGAACATTGAAAGATAATACATTCAGTCGACACTATGTTGTTTTTTTACCAAAAAACCTTTTTCTTCCATGAAAAGCAGCGCACAACGGGCCCGATAGTGGCCAGTTTCTAATACATTAATAAATAGTACGATTTTCTTATATAAAACAGTTTGTAAAAATGTCTGCAAAGCAGGTTAGCTAAACATCGTATATATCATTATAAAGGCCTCAGCTTCCACTTTTAAATTCTTTGAGAAATTTAAAAAAGGTTGAGATTCATCTAAGATTTTGAAGGTGTTTTGCAAATTTTATTTATATTTTATTAAATTATTCCAATAAAAACTTTTATTCGTTATTCGTTCGAATAATCGAATAATTTTTAAAATTTAATCGACTACTCGAATAAAAAAAATATAGTACATTTTTATTCGAATAATTTTAAACACGAATAATTGACAACCCTAATGGACATACATACATATGTTTGTATGTATGCATCCACTATAAACCATCAACTCGTACGAACCATCAGGCCTACAATCTCTGACTTGTTTCTTTCATTTTTTTTTATCGATCAACTGCACAACTTTATCGTCACGTTGTTCCTTGAAATTCCACTTCTTTTCAAAAGATATTTTGTGCTCCTTTATGTTTTTAAGAATCTCAGCTGGATTGTTTATATGATTATTTAGTTTGACATTGGTTGGGCTTGTTTGTTGCAAACATACATACATATGTATGTATAAGCCTACATACTACATGCACATTCATATATTTTATTTTTAGTTTCGGTTCTTACGATTATTGTCATTATTAGTTTTTTCTTTCTTTTTTTTTTTTTTTGGTTTATTTTGACTTTAAAGACATGTTGCTGTTGTGCGTAATACAGTAGTGGCACGTGTATGTAGCAACACTTTTTTCAGTGGGTCTTTTTTGAATGCAGAAAACCCCTATTGCAAGATACACAATCAGTAGTTTAAAAGAAGTAATTCTTAGTTAGAAAATCATTATTTTTGTTATAATAAAATCAAAGAGTTCTTTGTTTTGATATAGATATTTGTGGACCTATAAGCAATAATGTTTAAACTTGTAAATTTATCCAGGTGTTGCAAATTGCAAAATCGTATACATATTTTGCTGCTCTGGGCCAGCAAATTTCAAGATTGTTGGTTAACTTACAATTAACTGTTGAATATAATACTACACTTTTCCTATTATGTTACTTGAAAGCATTCATTTAAAATCTGTTATAAAATAAATGCCAGGATGTGATAGTTTTACAATATGTGCGAATGTTGTTTTGTGAAGGATCATAATGATGTTAATGAAGATAATGATGATCATTAATATGATTATAAACAAATTGTGTACACTGCATTACATAGACATATTTCACATCTGGCTGTATTGGTCGTTGATGTGTCGTTACCATTGCCATCTCCATCGCCTTCGCCTTTTGCTGTTTTTGCTTTGTTTTTTTAGTGCTTTGCTGGAGATTCTTTATGTTTGTGCCTGTCTTTTAGGAATTTGAAGTATGAGGTCTTTATTTTTTAAAACTTGACGCAAAATACAATCTACAATAACAACAACATCAACAATATAATATAATAACATTTAGAATACAGATACAAATCTACAGTTAGGATCAAAGTAATAGTAAACTAATTGGGATTAAATAAGTAGGATAAAAGTTGAGAAATGTAAAAAAAATTTCAAAACCCAAAATCTGTAACAATGTAAAAAATTTAAAAATTTATTCTTTAATCATGCATTTTATTACACTAAAACAACTACCATAATACATACCTTCATATGTACATCTTTAAATTTCTCACTAAAAATAGTTTCTCTTTTTATAAACGCAACTGTTTTTGCTTATATTCACACTTACGTACATAGTATATTGTTGTCCTTGATATCTTTTCATTATCTTTAAGTTGTTTTATATCGAAAAATATGAAAATGTACACAATTCTCATTTTGACTAGAATTTAATCTAAATTTGCTCTTATGTAAATTAAAGTTATCTTGATTAAATTATAAAAGTAGACGAAAATAAATGAATCGCGATCAAGAAAACATAATTTCATGCTATTAAATAATGGGTTTTGTTCACATACGATGATGACATTTTGTCTGACTTGATTTTGCTAAAGAATTTTGATTGTTTGTAGATACAAAATTTCATTTTTTTATTCATAATTTTTATTTCAGCTTTGTGTTTATTCCTTATAAACGTAATAATATGCAAATCTAAAAATTTTAATGTATATATATTTTTAAAGTATGCTTTGAACTTAAATACATCACAAATTGTTCAATAGTTTTTCAACTTTGTTTAATTTCTAAAAATTCGATGTTTCGACTTTTTCGAGAAAAAAATGTATGTACTTCAATTTTTCGACCTTTTCACACAAAAAGTTATTGTTCATAAATCGATTCAAAGAACCTAATTTTAAAATTTAAAAAAAAAATAAAAAACGATTTATTTAAAACATTTTTAAAATATACCTATTGTGAAGGGTATATAAAAATCAGCATAGGAGAAAAATTTAACTTTACACTCGTTAACTCTCAGTAATTTTGTCTTTGTTTTCACAGAATTTTAATCACTTACGATATTCTGCTGTCAACGGACGCTCCGATGCACCTGAATATCATCATGCTAAACCGCCGATGGAACCACCTCCATCGGCATCACAATCACCCGCGATACCGACATCAACGCAACTTAATGGCCATGTGCCAAAAGTTATGCCTCACAAACTCAATCGGAAGGCAAGTATAGAACGTGAGCTGCCTATGAACTATTTGCGTTGCAGTCCGGCTTTAGATTCGGGGGCTGGAAGCTCACGTTCAGATAGTCCACACTCACATCAACAACTTACATGTGCTAGTCGCGCAAGTACCGGACAATATTCACCATCACCCTCGAGTTTTAGCGATGTGGCACCGCCTGCACCGCCACCACGTAATCCAACATCTGCTAACTCTGCCACACCTCCGCCACCACCGCCATCTGCACAACACTATATACGACGATCGCCAGCCACAACTCGTCCTGCAGCCATAACGCATAACCCCACACGAGGTACTTCGCCAGTGATACCACAGAACGGTATCAAGGCTCAACAACAGTTGTCGCAACAAATGAAGGCCCTTAGCTTGTATCAGGCAGGCGGTGGTAGTGCTGTGGAGCCGCCGCCACCTTACCCCTTAAATACCGTTATAGTAGCCACTTCTGCTCCACCACCAAGTTACTCAGCTTCTATGCAATCGAGGCAATCTCCTACACAGTCTCAATCGGACTACCGCAAATCGCCGAGCAGTGGCATTTATTCGGCCACTTCAGCCGGCTCACCCAGTCCAATCACGGTTAGCAGCAGTGCAATTCCTCCGCCTCTCCAACCACCATCGGTGGCGCGACCACAGCCTCGTGTCTATCCAACACGCACTCAACAGCCGATCATTATGCAGAGTGTCAAGTCAACGCAAGTTCAAAAGCCGGTTTTGCAAACGGCTGTTGCGCCTCAATCTCCGGTGACAGCATCAGCATGCAATTCACCAGTACACATTCTGCCAGCTCCACCATCGTATCCACAAAAAAGCCCTGCTGTTGTTCAGCAACAGCAGCAGTCGCCACTTTTAGCTGGCGGAGTACCAACTGTAGTTAGTAAGCCCACACCACCGACTCCAACGACACCTCCGTTAATTGCGAATGCATTGAATGGTACAGTTATGACGAAATCTCCTTGTGTCGAGCCACCTTCGTATGCCAAAAGTATGCAGGCCAAAGCGGCTCAACATCATCAACAACATCAACAAGTGGCGGCTATGCAACAGCAACAGCAGCAACAACTGCAAGCCCAATTGAGAGCGGCGGCTGTACTAGCTCAACAAAAGCCCCCTGTTTCAGTGGGCGTAGTGGGTGGACGCCAACTTCCTCCACCACCTCCATATCAAAGCACACGAACCGCATCAGCTGTTCCACAACCTCCCATCTCTTCTTCGTCGTCCTCCCCGCACGAAATGAACTCAAACAATAACATGCTGGACTCAAGATCGAATAATGGTGGGGGAGGAGGTGGAAATGGAAACAATAACCAAATTACAAATAGTAATTTAACTACTACGCCACCAATACCTCCGTCTAAAAATATGAATAACAACGGTGGCAGTAATGGAAGTGGTGGGGAGTCTGTAGCTTCATCATCTTCAGGAGCTGCAGCATCTAGTAGTAGCAAAGCTACAGCATCCGAGAACGTTAAGAAAATAAAACACGCCTCTCCCATACCCGAACGCAAGAAAGTGTCCAAAGAAAAGGAAGAAGAACGAAAAGAATGTCGCATAAGACAATACTCTCCGCAGGCTTTTAAATTCTACATGGAACAACACATTGAAAATGTTCTCAAATCCTATAAACAGAGAACATTCCGCAAGAATCAGCTGGAAAAAGAGATGCTTAAGATCGGTCTGTCCACACAAACTCAAGTCGAAATGAGAAAAATGCTTAATCAAAAGGAGAGCAACTATATACGTCTCAAAAGAGCCAAAATGGATAAAAGCATGTTTGTCAAGATAAAACCCATTGGAGTGGGTGCATTTGGTGAGGTTACACTGGTACGTAAAATCGATACGACCAATCATTTATATGCCATGAAAACGTTACGCAAAGCTGATGTGCTCAAGCGTAATCAAGTGGCTCATGTAAAAGCAGAACGTGATATTTTAGCTGAGGCCGATAATAATTGGGTTGTCAAACTGTACTACAGTTTTCAGGATAAGGACAATTTATATTTTGTCATGGACTACATACCGGGTAATGGTTTAAATAGTTTGTTCTGTTTCAAACATTATTAAAATATTTTCTCATTTAAGGTGGTGATTTAATGTCACTTCTAATTAAAAAGGGTATTTTTGAGGAACCCTTATCTCGATTTTACATTGCAGAATTAACCTGTGCCGTAGAGAGTGTACACAAAATGGGTTTTATTCATAGGTAAGTTGCATTTGCGCCAAAATCAATGAAAAACATATACATATGTAAATATATATTGTTTCTCTTGTAGGGATATAAAACCAGACAATATATTAATTGATCGAGATGGCCATATAAAACTAACCGATTTTGGTTTATGTACTGGCTTTCGATGGACTCACAATTCGAAATACTATCAGGAGAATGGTAAGTAAAATGTAAATTGAAACAGAAGATGAATTAAAATAAAAAAACTACTTTATTATAGGAAATCATGCCAGACAAGATTCAATGGAACCATGGGAAGATTTTTCCGATAATGGAACTAAGCCTACCGTACTGGAAAGGTAATATATAATAAAGATAGAGTTGCAAAAAAAGAAAAAAGTTATTATAGCGATTATTTTGTGTTTACAGGCGAAGAATGCGTGATCACCAAAGAGTTCTGGCCCATTCACTTGTAGGCACACCGAACTATATTGCTCCCGAAGTACTCGAACGAAGTGGATATACTCAACTTTGTGATTGGTGGAGTGTTGGTGTGATACTCTATGAAATGTTGGTGGGACAACCACCATTTTTAGCCAATACCCCTGTAGAAACACAACAAAAGGTAAATACTCCTATTGATAACATATTTTGGAGAAGAGAAGCTATTAAAATGCTTTATTTCTAATGCCAGGTTATTAATTGGGAAAAGACGCTACATATACCACCGCAAGCAAAACTAACACGAGAAGCTACAGATCTTATTCTGAGACTTTGCTCATCAGCCGATAAACGTCTGGGCAAAAAAGCCGACGAAGTTAAAGCTCACGATTTCTTCAAAGGTATCGATTTTGCTGATATGCGTCGTCAAATTGCACCTTATATTCCAAAGATTGAACATCCCACAGACACTTCTAATTTCGATCCCATAGATCCGGAAAAATTACGCTCCGATTCAAATATGAGCGGTGACGAATTCAATGATACAGACAAACCTTTTCACGGTTTCTTCGAATTCACATTTCGTCGCTTCTTTGATGATAAACTTAATCCAGATATAATGGATGATCAGTCACCGGTGTATGTATGAAGGAAAAGAGAAAGAAATAAATAGACAACAATCATGTAAGTGTTTATGTTGTGGACAGAGAAAAACAGGTAAAGTTGGCGCGTTTAAACGTTTAAACATACTACATATTTATAAATTTCATTAGTTAAAAAATAACCGAAAAAGAACAAATCAAATGCATAGTCAATTTAATTTAAACAAACAATACAAAAAAGTTCTTTATGTAACTTTAAACTATCCATAAAATTTAATACAAACAAAACAAAACACACACACATATACAAATAGTACATATATGTATATAAGATTACTACATAACTTTATATACATTTACAATTTACATTATATGAGTAGTTAGACATCTTTTTATATACATACAAACATACTTTACATAAATACATAAACATAAACATGCTTAAAGAAGTATGAACTTGAGTCATTGTCCCCATTGCCCCACCGTAATTTTAATTTGCATCCTTAGAGAAAGAAAGAAAGAACGAAGGTGGTATATAGAACTCATTGAAATTTTCTAAATGGAACTATTGTAGTAATGATAAGTTCGTTCTAAAGTAATTTATTAATTTAGTTAAAATGTTTGCCAAAAAATGAAAGAAAGAAATATATAAAATATTCATATGAAAGCAATACATTATAATTATTTTTTTTATTATTATTATTAACAATTGCTAATTGGTGGGTTACACAAAATCATAAAAATGGTTATTTCAAAAATAATTAGATGTTTTCAAGTATTGATAATAAAATGTTTATCTCATTATTGTAAAAATTTAAAAGAAGACGAAGTAAACAAACAAGAAAATAAGTGAAGGGTGTGAAGTTAAATTCGTCGGCCAGATACGTCCCACACCACATATGTCAAATACGTTCCACATACTATAAAATTCGTTTTCAAATGAATTAAAATTTATTTTTTAATAAAACGAGCACCAAATAATATGTTTTTTAAGAAATAAAGTAAAATTATATTAAAATATATTCAAAAAATTAATATATAAAATAAAAATTAGTTAAAATAATTTTATACTCGTCAAATATGGTAGTAAAATATAGAATTTTCAAATGCAAAAAACAGACACTTGGAGAAGACATGAATCGGGTTACCGGCAGAGTGGAAGTAGCCCAGGACTAGTTCTTTCCAAAAACATATAGTTTGTATGCAATTCCAGCTCTGGATAATTTTGAAAATTTTTTGGAAAAATCGTCAAATTTTGCCAAAAATAGTGGAATTTTCAAGTGGCTCCAAAGAGCATTTGGAGAAGACATGAATCGGGGTACCGAAAAACTGGAAGTAGCCCAGGACTAGTTCTTTCCAAAAATGTATAGTTTATATGCAATTCCAGCTCTGGATAATTTTGACGATTTTTTGAAAAATCATCAAATTTTGCCAAAAATAGTGGAATTTTCAAGTGGCTCCAAAGAGCATTTGGAGAAGACATGAATCGGGGTACCGAAAAACTGGAAGTAGCCCAGGACTAGTTCTTTCCAAAAATGTATAGTTTATATGCAATTCCAGCTCTGGATAATTTTGACGATTTTTTGAAAAATCATCAAATTTTGCCAAAAATAGTCGAATTTTCAAGTGGCTCCAAAGAGCATTTGGAGAAGACATGAATCGGGGTACCGAAAAACTGGAAGTAGCCCAGGACTAGTTCTTTCTAAAAATGTATAGTTTATATGCAATTCCAGCTCTGGATAATTTTGACGATTTTTTGAAAAATCATCAAATTTTGATAAAAATAATGGAATTTTCAAGTGGCTCCAAAGAGCATTTGGAGAAGACATGAATCGGGGTACCGAAAAACTGGAAGTAGCCCAGGACTAGTTCTTTCCAAAAATATATAGTTTATATGCAATTCCAGCTCTGGATAATTTTGACGATTTTTTGAAAAATCATCAAATTTTGCCAAAAATAGTGGAATTTTCAAGTGGCTCCAAAGGGCATTTGGAGAAGACATGAATCGGGGTACCGAAAAACTGGAAGTAGCCCAGGACTAGTTCTTTCCAAAAATGTATAGTTTATATGCAATTCCAGCTCTGGATAATTTTGACGATTTTTTGAAAAATCATCAAATTTTGATAAAAATAATGGAATTTTCAAGTGGCTCCAAAGAGCATTTGGAGAAGACATGAATCGGGGTACCGAAAAACTGGAAGTAGCCCAGGACTAGTTCTTTCCAAAAATATATAGTTTATATGCAATTCCAGCTCTGGATAATTTTGACGATTTTTTGAAAAATCATCAAATTTTGCCAAAAATAGTGGAATTTTCAAGTGGCTCCAAAGGGCATTTGGAGAAGACATGAATCGGGGTACCGAAAAACTGGAAGTAGCACAGGACTAGTTCTTTCTAAAAATATATAGTTTATATGCAATTCCTGCTCTGGATAATTTTGACGATTTTTTGAAAAATCATCAAATTTTACCAAAAATAGTGGAATTTTCAAGTGGCTCCAAAGAGCATTTGGAGAAGACATGAATCGGGGTACCGAAAAACTGGAAGTAGCCCAGGACTAGTTCTTTCCAAAAATGTATAGTTTATATGCAATTCCAGCTCTGGATAATTTTGACGAATTTTTGAAAAATCATCAAATTTTGCCAAAAATAGTGGAATTTTCAAGTGGCTCCAAAGAGCATTTGGAGAAGACATGAATCGGGGTACCGAAAAACTGGAAGTAGCCCAGGACTAGTTCTTTCCAAAAATGTATAGTTTATATGCAATTCCAGCTCTGGATAATTTTGACGATTTTTTGAAAAATCATCAAATTTTGCCAAAAATAGTCGAATTTTCAAGTGGCTCCAAAGAGCATTTGGAGAAGACATGAATCGGGGTACCGAAAAACTGGAAGTAGCCCAGGACTAGTTCTTTCCAAAAATGTATAGTTTATATGCAATTCCAGCTCTGGATAATTTTGACGATTTTTTGAAAAATCATCAAATTTTGCCAAAAATAGTCGAATTTTCAAGTGGCTCCAAAGAGCATTTGGAGAAGACATGAATCGGGGTACCGAAAAACTGGAAGTAGCCCAGGACTAGTTCTTTCTAAAAATGTATAGTTTATATGCAATTCCAGCTCTGGATAATTTTGACGATTTTTTGAAAAATCATCAAATTTTGATAAAAATAATGGAATTTTCAAGTGGCTCCAAAGAGCATTTGGAGAAGACATGAATCGGGGTACCGAAAAACTGGAAGTAGCCCAGGACTAGTTCTTTCCAAAAATATATAGTTTATATGCAATTCCAGCTCTGGATAATTTTGACGATTTTTTGAAAAATCATCAAATTTTGCCAAAAATAGTGGAATTTTCAAGTGGCTCCAAAGGGCATTTGGAGAAGACATGAATCGGGGTACCGAAAAACTGGAAGTAGCCCAGGACTAGTTCTTTCCAAAAATGTATAGTTTATATGCAATTCCAGCTCTGGATAATTTTGACGATTTTTTGAAAAATCATCAAATTTTGATAAAAATAATGGAATTTTCAAGTGGCTCCAAAGAGCATTTGGAGAAGACATGAATCGGGGTACCGAAAAACTGGAAGTAGCCCAGGACTAGTTCTTTCCAAAAATATATAGTTTATATGCAATTCCAGCTCTGGATAATTTTGACGATTTTTTGAAAAATCATCAAATTTTGCCAAAAATAGTGGAATTTTCAAGTGGCTCCAAAGGGCATTTGGAGAAGACATGAATCGGGGTACCGAAAAACTGGAAGTAGCACAGGACTAGTTCTTTCTAAAAATATATAGTTTATATGCAATTCCAGCTCTGGATAATTTTGACGATTTTTTGAAAAATCATCAAATTTTACCAAAAATAGTGGAATTTTCAAGTGGCTCCAAAGAGCATTTGGAGAAGACATGAATCGGGGTACCGAAAAACTGGAAGTAGCCCAGGACTAGTTCTTTCCAAAAATGTATAGTTTATATGCAATTCCAGCTCTGGATAATTTTGACGATTTTTTGAAAAATCATCAAATTTTGCCAAAAATAGTGGAATTTTCAAGTGGCTCCAAAGAGCATTTGGAGAAGACATGAATCGGGGTACCGAAAAACTGGAAGTAGCCCAGGACTAGTTCTTTCCAAAAATGTATAGTTTATATGCAATTCCAGCTCTGGATAATTTTGACGAATTTTTGAAAAATCATAAAATTTTGCCAAAAATAGTGGAATTTTCAAGTGGCTCCAAAGAGCATTTGGAGAAGACATGAATCGGGGTACCGAAAAACTGGAAGTAGCCCAGGACTAGTTCTTTCCAAAAATGTATAGTTTATATGCAAATCCAGCTCTGGATAATTTTGATGAATTTTTGAAAAATCATCAAATTTTGCCAAAAATAGTGAAATTTTCAAGTGGCTCCAAAGAGCATTTGGAGAAGACATGAATCGGGGTACCGAAAAACTGGAAGTAGCCCAGGACTAGTTATTTCCAAAAATATATAGTTTATATGCAATTCCAGCTCTGGATAATTTTAACGATTTTTTGAAAAAGCATACAATTTTGCGCAAAATGTAGGTAGTTTCAGGTCGATACTATTATTCTTATTATGAAAAACATTTCCAAAATCAACTTCTGTTGGTCAATATTTGATATTTGATTTGAATTTTCGTTAACAGTTTTTACGTGTAAAAACTTTTGTTAATATTAAATATCACTCAATGAACTCCTTTTTAAAGAATTATCTTGACGGCAGTTCAAAATTTCATTTTGTGAATAAATAATGAGAGTGATGGAGGTAGCAAAATATTGTTGTAAGTTTTCCATGAAAAATACGCATATTTTATTGCTTCGCTGCCAATAGGTTTGATCGTTTTGGGCGCTGTTAATTTGTTGTTGGGATCGCCGTTTTTTATATATGATTTTTGAAATTTGTTTATGACAGCACAATTTTTTTCTTGTGTTTTTTATATTCTCAGGTAATAATAATGTAAAAATAGAGTCCCTTCGACTCTACTTGACCGTTCGCGCGTAGTGAACTACCACGATAACCATTCTCAGGTAATATTTTTCGTATTCGTTGTGAAAATTGAAAAAAACTCTACAATAACTCAAAAAAATGAAGCAATTGTTTGAGAAAATTCGCAAAATGTCATACCCAGTTGCCTTTCCTTTTGTGAAATCTTTGATTTTTAGGACTTATTTCTAATTTTTCAATGACTTTATCTTGAAAGTCAAATGAATAGTGAAATTCAGTTGAATTTCTAGAAATTAAAAATTTTAAAAGATTTCATAAAAACACTTGTAATTTTTTGCGAATATTGGGAAATGTCTTAAAAAATTAAAGATTTCACAAAAACTCTAGAACAAGTCGAAAAAAGTTAAGCTCTTTGTTGAGAAAATTCTTAAAATTCCCTACACAGTTGCTATGGTGTCCGAAGTTGTGACCTTATTTAGGGATCGATTCTTTTATTGATCGTTTATAACAACACAAGTGTTGAGGATTGAAAGGTAATTTTTCTACGTATGTATTTTATGATTTTGTGTAACATATGCTTTTTATGTTTTTTTTTTCAAAAAATCGTCAAAATTATCCAGAGCTGGAATTGCATATAAACTATATATTTTTGGAAATAACTAGTCCTGGGCTACTTCCAGTTTTTCGGTACCCCGATTCATGTCTTCTCCAAATGCTCTTTGGAGCCACTTGAAAATTCCACTATTTTTGGCAAAATTTGATGATTTTTCAAAAATTCATCAAAATTATCCAGAGCTGGAATTGCATATAAACTATATATTTTTGGAAATAACTAGTCCTGGGCTACTTCCAGTTTTTCGGTACCCCGATTCATGTCTTCTCCAAATGCTCTTTGGAGCCACTTGAAAATTCCACTATTTTTGGCAAAATTTGATGATTTTTCAAAAATTCATCAAAATTATCCAGAGCTGGAATTGCATACAAACTATATGTTTTTGGAAAGAACTAGTCCTGGGCTACTTCCAGTTTTTCGGTACCCCGATTCATGTCTTCTCCAAATGCTCTTTGGAGCCACTTGAAAATTTCACTATTTTTGGCAAAATTTGATGATTTTTCAAAAATTCATCAAAATTATCCAGAGCTGGATTTGCATATAAACTATACATTTTTGGAAAGAACTAGTCCTGGGCTACTTCCAGTTTTTCGGTACCCCGATTCATGTCTTCTCCAAATGCTCTTTGGAGCCACTTGAAAATTCCACTATTTTTGGCAAAATTTGATGATTTTTCAAAAATTCGTCAAAATTATCCAGAGCTGGAATTGCATATAAACTATACATTTTTGGAAAGAACTAGTCCTGGGCTACTTCCAGTTTTTCGGTACCCCGATTCATGTCTTCTCCAAATGCTCTTTGGAGCCACTTGAAAATTCGACTATTTTTGGCAAAATTTGATGATTTTTCAAAAAATCGTCAAAATTATCCAGAGCTGGAATTGCATATAAACTATACATTTTTGGAAAGAACTAGTCCTGGGCTACTTCCAGTTTTTCGGTACCCCGATTCATGTCTTCTCCAAATGCTCTTTGGAGCCACTTGAAAATTCGACTATTTTTGGCAAAATTTGATGATTTTTCAAAAAATCGTCAAAATTATCCAGAGCTGGAATTGCATATAAACTATACATTTTTGGAAAGAACTAGTCCTGGGCTACTTCCAGTTTTTCGGTACCCCGATTCATGTCTTCTCCAAATGCTCTTTGGAGCCACTTGAAAATTCCACTATTTTTGGCAAAATTTGATGATTTTTCAAAAAATCGTCAAAATTATCCAGAGCTGGAATTGCATATAAACTATACATTTTTGGAAAGAACTAGTCCTGGGCTACTTCCAGTTTTTCGGTACCCCGATTCATGTCTTCTCCAAATGCTCTTTGGAGCCACTTGAAAATTCCACTATTTTTGGTAAAATTTGATGATTTTTCAAAAAATCGTCAAAATTATCCAGAGCTGGAATTGCATATAAACTATATATTTTTGGAAAGAACTAGTCCTGGGCTACTTCCAGTTTTTCGGTACCCCGATTCATGTCTTCTCCAAATGCCCTTTGGAGCCACTTGAAAATTCCACTATTTTTGGCAAAATTTGATGATTTTTCAAAAAATCGTCAAAATTATCCAGAGCTGGAATTGCATATAAACTATATATTTTTGGAAAGAACTAGTCCTGGGCTACTTCCAGTTTTTCGGTACCCCGATTCATGTCTTCTCCAAATGCTCTTTGGAGCCACTTGAAAATTCCATTATTTTTATCAAAATTTGATGATTTTTCAAAAAATCGTCAAAATTATCCAGAGCTGGAATTGCATATAAACTATACATTTTTAGAAAGAACTAGTCCTGGGCTACTTCCAGTTTTTCGGTACCCCGATTCATGTCTTCTCCAAATGCTCTTTGGAGCCACTTGAAAATTCGACTATTTTTGGCAAAATTTGATGATTTTTCAAAAAATCGTCAAAATTATCCAGAGCTGGAATTGCATATAAACTATACATTTTTGGAAAGAACTAGTCCTGGGCTACTTCCAGTTTTTCGGTACCCCGATTCATGTCTTCTCCAAATGCTCTTTGGAGCCACTTGAAAATTCCACTATTTTTGGCAAAATTTGATGATTTTTCAAAAAATCGTCAAAATTATCCAGAGCTGGAATTGCATATAAACTATACATTTTTGGAAAGAACTAGTCCTGGGCTACTTCCAGTTTTTCGGTACCCCGATTCATGTCTTCTCCAAATGCTCTTTGGAGCCACTTGAAAATTCCACTATTTTTGGTAAAATTTGATGATTTTTCAAAAAATCGTCAAAATTATCCAGAGCTGGAATTGCATATAAACTATATATTTTTAGAAAGAACTAGTCCTGTGCTACTTCCAGTTTTTCGGTACCCCGATTCATGTCTTCTCCAAATGCCCTTTGGAGCCACTTGAAAATTCCACTATTTTTGGCAAAATTTGATGATTTTTCAAAAAATCGTCAAAATTATCCAGAGCTGGAATTGCATATAAACTATACATTTTTGGAAAGAACTAGTCCTGGGCTACTTCCAGTTTTTCGGTACCCCGATTCATGTCTTCTCCAAATGCTCTTTGGAGCCACTTGAAAATTCCATTATTTTTATCAAAATTTGATGATTTTTCAAAAAAATTTTCAAAATTATCCAGAGCTGGAATTGCATACAATCTATATGTTTTTGGAAAGAACTAGTCCTGGGCTACTTCCACTCTGCCGGTACCCCGATTCATGTCTTCTCCAAGTGTCTGTTTTTTGCATTTGAAAATTCTATATTTTACTACCATATTTGACGAGTATAAAATTATTTTAACTAATTTTTATTTTATATATTAATTTTTTTATATATTTTAATATAATTTTACTTTATTTCTTAAAAAAACATTTTATTTGGTGCTCTTTTTATTAAAAAATAAATTTTAATTCATTTGAAAACGAATTTTATAGTATGTGGAACGTATTTGACATATGTGGTGTGGGACGTATCTGGCCGACGAATTTAACTTCACACCCTTAAATAAGTGTATGTTTCGTTTAATTGTAATGTACATTAGAAAATCTATTTTGATACAATATAGAATATTATATTTTAAGCTAAAGAAAGAATGTAATCTCTATCATAGTAATTATCCTATAAATTAAATAAATAATTAGAAAACTATTATTTAACTAAAAAACTTAAGGATTTAATGGTTCCAATTTAGTGTAATGTGTAGTGTGATTAATAGGTAATAGATCTGCCCGAAAGCAGACTAATCTAAAATTAAAAAAAAAATATATATATATTTAAATTACAAAAAGAAATTGGCAAAATTCTTTGAATTTGAAAAAAATTATAAACTTTATTATTATATACCCATATTATTAAAAACAGAATACCAAAGTGTCTTTAAATATTTTGAAAACATCTAGTTATTTTTTTAAATAATTTCTTTTTCTTTTTAATGAACTGAATTATATATTTATTTTGACTAGATATTATAATGACATTTATGCAAAACAACAACAACAACTACTATAATATTGTTTAAAACGCTCTGAGTATAAACAAAAAAAATATAAAAACTTTATTTTAACATTTTTAACAATTGCTTACTTTTTTAAACATATTATATATTAAACAAACAACTTTATATGTTCGATATTTATTTTTTTAACGATTTTGGTGCTTCAAAGATAAAATGATATAAAAACGGAAAGAAAAGTTTGGTCAATATTAAAAATTATTACGAATTTAGAAAGGAATTAATTAATACAAATAACAATAAAAATAAAACAAAACTATTTCAGCAGGCTGGATAGAAACAAAAAAAAAAAAAAAAAAAAAAACTAAGAATATTTTTGAGAAACAATTGGTTAGAATTAACAAATTCTTTATAAATATTGTACATATTTATTGAACAGATAAATATGCAAATTTTGAATATTGAAACCAAATATCTAAACAAAAAATTTATTAACTATAACATTAATGAATTAAACTTACAAATATTAAAATTTATAACTATAAACGTTTTTCTATACTTTACTCTATTACACTTGTAGTACTACTACTGCTACATATATACAAACAATTTAATTATTTACATAATATACTTATGAATACGAGTGTATTTAGACATATGTGTGACAAGAAAGAAACATCCAATCATGCTAAGCTAGGTCTGTAAGTCAGTTTTAGAAATAATTGACAAAAATCTGTGAATGAAAAAAAAGAGTTATATTTTCTAGCAATCTGTACAAGATGTGACCGATTTCCGACAAAAATATACAGTGCGTTAGTTCCTAGTTATTGGCCCTTTATTAAAAGTATTTGAGAAATTGTTAAATCATAAAAACTAAATCCATTTTGAAAATTTCTTAAATACTTACACAGTTCAATAATTATGTCTGATAAAATGTTTAAGGTCTTTTCTGGCGGACTATAGGCCGTAATTACTTTTTAAAGGTATACACTAATTTTCAGCTGTTTTTAGAACTTTAAATTCGTTTTAGTTTTAAATCGATTTCTATTACAGTTACTGATGATAAGAACCCTATATAAATTTTTTTTTTAAATGAACTCAAAATAAAAGCAGTAAAGTATACAAAAGAAAACAACATTTTGTTTGGTAAATTATAAAAAGAAAAAGTTTTTATATGTAAATTTTAAGAAAATATTTTTAACTGTGTAACAACAAACAGCCTTGAAATAATGTGTCTTTAACTAAAAAAATCATAACCTACTAAAAGTATAAAAAAATTATAATACTAATTGTTTAAAACAATTATTTTAAATGCATGTATTTGTTTGAATTTCAGATTTTAATTTTGTGATAAAAAGCTATATTATCCCAAAATTAAAATCAATAATTTTTTTAGATTTGTATTAAGATAACTAAATTGTCACAATTTATAAATATCATTGCAAAATATTTAACATTTTGTTTTCTTTTTTAACAACCTAAATATGAAACTTGATCATTGTTAAAATAAAAAGGTTTTAATGAAGTCAATTATTTATGTAATCATGTGTCTAATGAATAATTTTGTTTGTTGCTCCTCGTACTTGAATGTTTGTTTTCTTAATATGTTTATTTTTTTTTAGCAAATTTTCTAAAAAAAACTGCTCAATCATTATTCTACTACCTAAATACTTTATTATAACTTTAAAACTTGTTTTCTAAAACGTTAACTTAGTTTAATGCTTTCTGCTAATAAATTATGAATTTAGTAAATTTTTAGTAATTTATATAAATAATTATTAATTTACACTTTTAAAATTATAATTATAATACTAAATAATAATAACAATAATAATTTTATCATTATATAAAAAAAATATAAAAAATGCTGAAATTGTAACAATTTTAAATAACTTTTCAGCATTTTTTCGTAGTTAAATTAAGTTGAAATTTCTGTCAAAAGAAAGTAAAAGGTTACAAATATAATACTATTTTATAAAAATTAAAAAAATATATATATATATATATATATATATATATTGACTAAAAATTTTATCATAGTTGTTGTTCATATTATTTTATTATTTCTTTTTATATTTTTTTAAAAATTCGTTGTACATATTCTATATTTAAATAAATAATTAAAATCACATAAAAATAATAAAAAAAAATCAAATAAATTCAAAAAATCTTTATTGTTTTGTTTTTAATTTAAAAAATGGCGCGATTTAAAAAATAATTATAAATTCTGAGAGTACAGTGAGTGCTGTTCACAGAAATATCCGTTTGTGAATCATAAAATTCGTTTTTTATACATATGTGTTGCAGGAAATAAAAGCGCCATAGGGCTAGGGTTCTATAGTTGAAACTACTTTTTCGTTTCCTAAAAATCGACTTTTTGAAGTTTTACGACTTATTTCGACCAGTGTGATGTGCACAGCCATGTTATTTAGGGACGCAGTAAAAACTCAGAATTTGCAAAGCAATTTGAATGTGGTGACAGCTAGTCAATTTTTTTCATATGTGATTTGACATTCTGGAAACTCAAAGACAGCTACTACGTACAATTTTTAAAACATTAAAAATTAAAACAATCCTGTCAGTTCTGTAAACGGAATCCGAGTAAATTTCTCGTTTAAAAACGAATTCTCATAATTTTTCTCGTTTTAAAACCGAGTACACAAATCTAGTCGAAAGTAAATCGAATGTAATTTTATTCTAATAAATTAAATAATTATTTTGTTTTTGCGTTTTTTTAATACAATTGTAACTTAATATAAATGCTATGGGCATCTTAAACTCTTTTTCATTTAAAATATGTTTATTTTTCTAAATTCTACGTTTAAATAAAAATTCCATTTACAGAACACCGATTCTAAATTCTAAAGTATTAAACTTATGGAATAATTCTTAAAATTACTGCCTGATTCTCTAAATGCGAAAGTACATTTTCATTCTTTTAAATATATTGAAAACAACAAATAAATTAAAAATTGTTTTTGTTTTCAATTAGAGTTCAGTTCTTATAGAAAGAAAATGTTCAGACCAATTATTCATGTCTGTTCTGTAAATCGATTCGTTTTTAAAACCGAGAAGCTTTTAAAACCAAATTTGGTGTTCTGCAAATCGAATTTTTATTTGAACGTAAAATTCAGAAAAATAAACATATGTATTTAAATAAAAATAGTATTTTTACATCCTCAAAACGTTTTCAAAATACTGAAATGTATTTACAGAAGTGCTAAGGATGAAATAAATATGTTGTTGTTGTAACAGCTAAAACTATACAATAATCTAGTTGGGGGGGTTCTACATCAATGTCCAGGCCTAAAAATTGGACTACTTCAACTGGATGTGTCCATAAATCCATTGGACGGAGCGAAGTAGGGTTAGCTGGGTGATGGGTGTCATGGGGACCATGACCACATGCAGGACATTCGTTGGGGACGGCACGGTCTATACGTGACCAGTAGGCATTGAGCCTGGGCTTCGGGTATTACGTGGCTGCTCACTTGTTGAAAACCATAGTCAGGTACTCAACTCCCCGCTCGCCAAAGTGTTTTAATATCAGCATGGATATTCCGTCAGGGCCAATCGCCTTAGATGGTTTGGCGTTGTTGATGACGTCTGCAACTTCAGCTGTGGTGAAAGGCTGTGGTATGTCCGTGACTGGAAGGTTGTGAAGTTTGCGAACAACGCTTCGTTTCGCCTTGTCTCTCTCTGGGTGCTCAATAAATTGCCGGCAAAATGCGCGCGAGCACCCTTCAGGGTCGGAAATGGGGATGCCTGCAAACTTAATCGCAACCCTGTCATCCATCTTCGTCGGGTTGGAGAGAGATCGAACTGTAGACCACAACTTACTAACACCCGAACTTAAGTTGCAGTTCTTCAAGTGATCTGGCCATCATTTCCGCTTGTCCTCATTTACCAGCCTGCTGATTTCAAGGTTCAGCTGGGCGAGCCTAGGATCTGGGTTGGTATTTCGGATGTCATCTCTTTCATCTGCGAGCCTGGCTGCTTCTGCTGGGAAGTGCGGCCGCACTACGGATATTCGACCAGCATGTATAAAGCGAGCAGCTGATGACGGTTTCACGGAACTTCCTCTCTGCTGCATGGTGGACGTTGGAGGGAAAATTTAGATCACTGAAGATGCGTTCGGTGAATTCTCTGAAGCCGTATTGACTTTGATTTACATATTGACGGCGTTCAGAGACGATAAAATCGTTATGTCGACCCAGACAAACGATTATGGGTAGTGGTCTGATCCCAGAGAAACTACGGCTCGCCATGTTGCGTAGTTGATCAGACCAGCACTCGCTATGGTGATATCGGGCGAGCTAGCGCTGGTACCCATAATCCGTGTGGACTCGTTAATCTGTTCCGCCAGCAACGCACCTCTTTGTTCTTCCCCTAAACAAGAGTGCCAGAGCTGATGGTGGGCGTTGAAGTCCCCTAGGACAGGACGCATATCGCCGTCTAATAATATCCTGATGTCGGGACGGTAGCCTGAGAGAAATAATGGTTTTACTGTTTATACGGATCTACTTCCTGATCGTAGGATAAGACACCGGTAGAGCAGAGCAGGGCTTTGGCCAAGTACAAATTACACGAATTTGTGAACAATGGATTCGAAATATATGCTACGGATGCCTCCATTGGCAATAATACAACAGGTTGTTGTGTTTTCGAGGTCGGCTCAGGGAGCAAGTTTTATTTTTGAAATTTTCCCATCTGTTCTTGAGAAACCATGGTACTCGAAATGTAATTGGTGTACAAAGGACATTAAGACCATGAATAGAATTTTAATTTTTTTATATTACATGTGAGGTTTAACTTGTGTAGAATTAAGCATATTCAGATCACAATAATGATGTGTGATTATTCCATAGATTAAGATTAAACATTAGAAGCAAGTTTTTTAAGGTTTTATAGTGAAATTTGATAAAATTATTACAATTTGTACCATCACTATCTTAAATCTGCCAAAAAGTGACCCATATTAGAAGGTCAGATTACTTTTTCCCTGGGGAAAAAATTTTAATATCTCATTTAAAGGTTATCTCCAATGTCACTAGATATAATCCTAAAAAAAAATTGGACTATTGACCAATTAAGGGCGTAATTTTGACATAAAGTAATTTACTAGTACTACAAGACACATTTCAGCAAAAATAACCAAAGACAACTGCTTAATATTTGTCACTTCAAATTAAATTGCATTTAGAAGCATAGACAACTGTCCTTTCATAATAAAGACAACTGTCCTTTCATAATAAAGACAACTGTCCTTTCATAATAATTAGTTGCAATTTTTCAAAATTAATGAACATTTTTCAATATTGTTTCAACATATTTCAAAGAGTGCGCTATATTTATGAAACAGTTTTTTATGGTTAGTTTTGTATAAAAAGCCCTATTACCGTTATTTTGCCGACTTACACCGAATTTTGATACTTATTACATAAACTGGACTTCGTTCTTGAATTTGCCATCAATCATGTTTTTCTAACTTAATTTATTGTAATAATATAAAAAGAATAAAAACCTAATACAAGGTGCGCTATATTTTTGAGCAGTACTTTATGCACAAGTTCACAGAAGAATGTTCTTTCAAAGAATAAGAAAATGCATCAATTCCACTCGTAGCGTCATTTTCCATTTTCAATGGCGTCATTTCCATTTGAAATGGAAAGTTTTGCTGAGCCAATCGACCTCAGCAAATTTCCTGGAATCGACACACAAACACGTATATATCTTATCGGACGATTTTGCTGGACTACTGGACGCCTCTAAAGCGCCTTGGCGACACATCAAATTGTTTGACACAAATGGTAAGTTTTTTATTGTGTTAGTAAAAAAATCACACCGCTTATATACATGTGAGTTTTTTCACTAACACAATCAAAAAATTTACCGTTTGAGTCAAACAAATTTGATGTGTGGCTGTGTCGCTTAACTAGCTTGCTGAGTTCATATTTTATATTATTGGAAAGTTTTGCGGAGCTCATCAAAAATTTCCAAATCAAAGTTGGAAATATTTTCCAACTTGTAATATAATTAAACTTGGCACCTCTACACTTTTAACAACTCTGTTTTAATTGTCCACACTATTGTGAATGAAATAAAATTTTGATATCAAAATAGAAACAACGATAACAAATAACAACAATAAAAAAACTATATCACAACAAATAAATGAATAATTATTTTTGATATTTTGTACTGATAAATGCAATACGCAGATAAAACCTTCCTCTAATAATAAATCGTGTTCACTTCACCTCTTTATCGCTCTCTCCCTAATAAATTTGTGTAAACATACAAAATAGCTGTTCAATAAAAAGAGTTATTGAGTAAATTGTGTCTCTGCAAGTGTTCTGGTTTTGTGAGTAGTTGGATCAAAGTTCTTGGCAAGAAATTATTGTTAACTAACTAAACGCTGAGATTACGTGTAGACATAAAAATAAAACAAGTCTTTAAGCCAAAATAGAAATGAGTGAAGTAAAATATGTTGGCGCCATCGATGAGGGTACTTCTTCGGCCCGTTTCATTATTTTCAAAGCTGGTACAGATGAAATAGTTTGCTATCACCAAATTGAAGTGCCATCCATATATCCCCAAGAAGGTTGGGTAGAACAAGATCCAGTTCTCATCTATGACATTGTCAAGACATGTATAGACGAAAGCGTTCAGAAATTGGAAAAGCTTGGTGGTAATGTTAAGGTAAGCTAATTTGGAGTATAATAAAAGCTTTACATTCTTGAAATTAACTTTAAAGACTTAAATTATTACTAACAATGTAGAAGCTGATTAGAAAATTTTTCTTTCCTATTTGCTCTTTGACCCTTTGTTAGCATATTCATCATGCTTTCGAAAACTTTCATACAATTCCACATAACGTTTTTTTACTAATTAATTCCAAATATGTAGTTATCAAACAACAAATAAAATCTTTATCAGTTTCTTTATATAAAAATAAACAAACATAAATTTAATGATGCTTTAAATAGGAATTGTAAAATTTTATTTGACAATTATTTTTTATAACACACACATCAATATTTTGCAAAACTAGAAAGAACTACAAGTAACTTAATCTTAAATTGTAGTTGAATTTGCTTATGGCTTGTCGTCTTCAGATTAAAACTTAAAACTTCTCATTACTTCTCGATATTTTTGGGCTTCTTGTACACGTTCCTCCAAAGTACGTAATTTCTGATCTTCTATTAAAACTTGGTCCTCTAATTTCACATAGATTTGATCATTATGTCTAAAGTCCCCGGGACGGCGTGGCATTACATGGAAATGTACATGAGGTACTGTTTGACCAGCATCAGCACCATCCTGAACGGTAACCGTTGCAGCTGTAGTTTCATAAATGGATTCTAACATTCGTTGTATGCGACATACCGTATTAAAGAGATCGCTCATTTCGGCCGAGTTTAAAGAACTAAGACGTGGTGCAAGACGTTTTGTGGATACCAGAACATGACCTTTGACAACACAACGTAAATTGGTAAAGGCAAAACAGTATGGCGACTCGAAGAATATGGTATCTTTATTAATGACATTTGTGGCGAACATGCGATCTTCTTGAGGCTCAGTAGTGCCATGACCATATGCTGTCAAACTGTAAACATCGTTACGCCTATGTTCAAAACAAGGCATTGCTGCTCTGATGGGAGGCACAGTGCTTAAATCAATTTCAACCGTAGCGACCTTTAAGTCTTCCGTTTCTCCCAAATCAGCCATAATCTTTCCCCAAGGGTTGACAGCCATGCCATGGCCCCAACTACGTCGCTTCTTATTATGATAGCCCAGTTGAGCTGGTGCCAAAACAAAACATTGGTTTTCTATTGCCCGCGCCCTTAAGAGCACTTCCCAATGGGCCTTGCCTGTATTATAAGCAAAGGCTGACGGATAAGTTAGAATTTCTGCTCCCTCTTTTCTCAGCAAAATGCTACTTTCGGCAAAACGCATATCGTAGCATATTTGCAAACCTAATTTGCCAGCTGGTGTTGTAAGGGGGGGAACCAACCGTTGCCCTGGCAACACTACCTTCGACTCTTGGAATGTGAATTCAGGTGTTACGACATCAAATAAATGTAATTTACGATAAACGGTAACCAATTCACCATTATTATTTAAAATTACATGAGCATTATAGATTTTGTCTGTCTTGCGTTCATACGAATCCAGCACAGATTCATGTATACCGCCTAAAGACAGCCATATGTTGTGTTCTTTGGCCAACGATTGATAATGTTGCATCAACGGACCCGTCAGAGGTTCAGACAAATCCAAAGTTTGCTCTCGGTGTTCCCCTACAAAATCACAACATTCCGGTAGAAATACAAATTTAGCCGACTGCTCTTTAGCTTGTTTTATTAATTTTTCGACTTGATGCAGATTAGCGGCTTTATCGCTGGTGCTACGCATTTGTGTTATGGCTACAAGTGTTTTTTCTACCGATTCCGTGGTATGGGAAGACATTTTTCGCAGTTTTATAAGGTTCGATAAGAAGAACTTACAATGTTTGTTGCCTCTAACAATTGAGCTGATTGAATAACTTTGGATCAACATTGAGTTTTAGTTTTATTTTCTTCTCTACTACCTTTTTTAGTCGCACTTTGTTACTAATTGTTGTTTGTTATTATCATTCGTTTTCCAATTGCAAAAATTCTGTTCAATTCACATTCTCTTTCTATTGTTTGCAAATCTTTTTTTGCTTTCTTCGTCTTATCAAAAAGGGTTGCCAGTGTATTTACTATTTTATAAAATGGGGGATACATTTTTGGCACATGGTGGGATTTTTATTGCGATTTTAAAGTTATAATTTCGTGTAAACGTGCAAGTGGCATCTTTATAATACAAATTCAGGTGTTACAGTTACTTTTATATTAATTTTGAAATTGTTTCCTTGCAGGATATTGTTGCCGTTGGTGTTACCAATCAACGGGAATCGGTTATAGTGTGGAATCGTCATACTGGAGAGCCTTTACATAATGCCATTATATGGTTAGATAATCGCACCACTACCACAGTCGATGATTTGATTGAATCCATACCAAACAATTCCAAAAATATAAATTACTTAAAACCCTTATGTGGTCTGCCATTGTCTCCCTACTTTTCTGCTTTGAAATTGCGTTGGTTGCGCGACAATGTGCCCGCCGTTAAAAAAGCTATGGACAAGGGAGATGCTTTATTTGGCACCATAGGTAAAACCACCTATAAAATCTATTTTGTGGAATTTTTTTAATTCAGTTAATATTTATTCGTTAATATAGATTCCTGGATAATTTACAATTTAACTGGTGGCGCTAATGGTGGTCTTCATTTGACCGATGTTACAAATGCCTCTCGTACCATGTTGATGAATATTGAAACATTAATGTGGGATTCTCACTTATTAAAGTTCTTTGGTTTGCCCACTTCTATATTACCAAAAATTGTGTCTAGTTCGGAAGTGTATGGTTTGATAAAGGATACCGATATCAAGGGTATTCCCATTACAGCCTGTTTGGGTGATCAGCAGGCAGCCTTAGTGGGTCAGCAATGTTTGCAAAGGGGACAGGCTAAGGCCACCTATGGTACAGGCTGTTTTCTACTTTACAATACCGGCACTGCTATAGTCACATCTTCACATGGCTTGCTTACCACAGTGGGTTACCAATTCGGACGCGATTCACATCCCGTATACGCTTTGGAAGGTAGTGTGGCCATAGCCGGAGTGGCCTTGACTTGGTTGCGTGATAATTTGGGACTTTTTGAGTCTTTGGGTCAAGTAGAGGCCATGGCCCGTTTAGTGGATAATTCCTTGGATGTTTACTTTGTGCCAGCCTTCAGTGGTCTTTATGCACCCTATTGGAATCAAGAGGCTAGAGGGTGGGTGGGGTAACAATATTTTATAAAGAATTTTAAACTAAATTTTTGTTATATTTCAAGAGTAATTTGTGGCTTGAGTGAAGAGACTACTAGTGAACATATTGTGCGTGCTACTCTGGAGTCAATATGCTTCCAAGTGCGAGATATTTTGGATTCTATGAAAAAGGATTGTGGTATTCCTTTGGCCAAACTTATGGTTGATGGTGGCATGACCGTTAATACATTGTTCCTACAATTGCAATCTGATTTGGTGGGCATTAATGTTATACGCTCGAAAATTGCTGAGACTACTGCTTTGGGTGTAGCTTTAGCTGCTTATCGTGCCGTAGAACCTTCATTCAATATCGAAGAGGGTTTGTCCGCTGGTGAGGAACGCATGAAGTATAAACCTATAATAACCGAAAATGAGCGTGATGTACGTTATCGCAAGTGGAAGATGGCTGTTGAACGTTCCATAGGTTGGGATACCTCAGCAGCTTCTAGTAAAAATCGTGATTTATTTGATTAGATTTGTCATGTTTTTTAACTATATGAGAAAAGTATAAAGTTGTTACTTAAAATGTTATTGTTTTATATATTTTTGAAAATTAAAATTGCAAAATTTAAATGTTTTATTCAAATTTTGAAGAATTTTTCTATATCGTTATAAATAAATCAATTCGATTGAAATTTTAAATTTTACAAACAAAGAATCTAAATTTACTAAACTATAAAAGACAATTTTTATTTCAATTAGCTTAATTCTTGTAGCGGAAGGTTTTTTAATAACAATTGAACTTAGAAATTAATAAAATTGTATGTTTTACTACTATGCCGAGTGTCATTGTGCAAAGAAACAGGTAATTATGGAGAACTTCGTCCATAATTGACCCAATCCCACTTTGGAGTCCCTATTCTGAAAATTACGCTGACGTTTATATAAATCTAATGATCAAAGTCCATATACATATGTATGTAAGTACCCACTTCCGAAATTTGCTTTCTTACGATATATGATTTGATGGTGGGTATATAAGATTCGGCATAGCCGAATATAACACTTTTACTTGTTAATTATTTTAATCATAAAGAAATTTAGCGGTAATTTCTTTATGATTAAAATAATTAACAAAAAATAGGAATAGTCTGCCTATAGAGTTGCGACTTTTCACACACTCTAATAATGTTTTCAAATTGAAACTTTTGGAAAATTTTTCAAACTCTTTGTGATCCCTTTTATTGATGTTGTTCTGGTTCTCATTATCCCCAACTAGACCTATTTCATTTGTTTTTTTTTTTAAGAAAATCTTGACACTTATTTTTTATCCATCCTTGCAAAATTTCTCACACTACTTTTGTGCTTGCTCTGTTTTGTTGTTATAAACAATATATTTGCTTCCAAAATCCCACATCTTGATCTCTCGGATTCCGTTTTTATTTAAAATCTTTGAAAATTCAAAAACTAAACGTAGTTGAAAACTTTGCCGGTTTACAGTCGATTTTAAGCCGCCGCCGATATTTTTAGTGTCAGTCGCCACCGCCGTTAACATTTGTCGGCACAGGGCTATGCTGTTCAGTCAACACGTGCAGGAGTATTTTTGACAATAAATTATAATTTTTTTGTGGGAAATAGGTGTGATAATTATTTACAAATTACTGTTTTAAATAAAAAATAATTCAAAATGTCTATACGCGAAAAGCTACTAATGAAAAAGATTAAAAAACGCGAGAAAATGAAGAAAGAATTGGCTGAGAAAAAAGGCAAGCAACAAAAACAGCAGCCACCAACAAAACAACGTGTTAAAAATGCAGCTCCCATGGAAGAGGGTAAGATTTCTAGAAAATTTCCATTTCAATTGAACTAAAGTATTAATATTTATGAACAGATGAACTGGACGATGATTTCCAAGAAATGCCCCAACAAATTGTTAAAAATGGAAAGCTTCAAAAGAAAAAGAAGCAACAACAAATGCAGGTAGTAAATTCGGATTCAGAAAGTGATGACGATGAAGAACAAATGGATGATAGTGATGAGGAAGATCAAGAACAACAAAGTGGTGATGAAGAAGAAGGTAAGATTGTTAAGGCAATAGTTTTATTTTTAAGCTGTATAATTCCTGATGATTTAAAGGCGAATTTGAGGTACAACCATTAACGACGAGTTAAAGTCAATCTTAGTTGAACTAAATGAAATTATATTGAAAATTAACTGATATTTTGTAATTTTAAATCATAATTTTATTTTAATTGTGTAATAACTAATAATGTCTACTTTTTTCTTAAAGATGAAGAGGAAGATGGCAGTGAACTATCCGATAGTGAGGATGAGGAACCAGAACATAATGTCAATCAATCTACTAATGAAAAACAAAAGAAATCCAAGAATGCTAAAGAAGAACAGGCTTTCGAAGAACTTGATCCTACAGCTGCTGCCAAAGCCTTGGAACAACGTGATAATTCTGATCGCTCTTTTGCCTCCCTTAAGGGTATTGTTTCTGATGCTACCCTTAAGGCTATAGAAGAAATGGGTTTCACCGAAATGACTGAAATTCAAGCAAAATCATTGCCTCCTTTGTTACAAGGTCGTGATTTGGTGGGCGCTGCTCAAACTGGTTCAGGCAAAACTTTATCCTTTTTGATTCCAGCCGTTGAATTAATTTACAAACTTAGATTTATGCCCCGAAATGGTACCGGTGTTATTATTATTTCCCCCACCAGAGAATTGTCTATGCAAACTTTTGGTGTTCTCAAGGAATTAATGAATCATCATAATCATACTTATGGTTTGGTAATGGGAGGTTCCAATCGTCAAGTAGAAAGTGAAAAATTAAGTAGAGGTGTAAATATTTTGGTGGCTACACCAGGACGTTTATTAGATCATTTACAAAATTCACCCGACTTTTTGTACAAGAATTTACAATGTTTGGTCATCGATGAAGTCGATCGTATATTGGAAATTGGTTTTGAGGAAGAGCTTAAACAAATTGTTAATTTGTTGCCCAGTAAGTTAAACTAAAGTATTTACATTATCGTAATAACTAACAATTTATTGTAATTTCTTTTTTAGAACGCCGTCAAACTATGTTGTTTTCGGCCACCCAAACTGAAAAAATTGATGCCTTGTCCAAGTTGGCTTTGAAAAAGGAACCAATTTATGTGGGTGTTGATGACAACAAGGATACCGCCACTGTTAGTGGTTTAGAACAAGGTTATATTGTTTGCCCCTCCGAGAAACGTTTATTGGTGCTGTTTACTTTCCTTAAGAAAAATCGCAAGAAGAAGGTCATGGTTTTCTTTTCATCTTGTATGTCTGTTAAATATCATCATGAGTTATTTAATTATATAGATTTGCCCGTTACCTCCATACATGTAAGTTTATAACTTTAGTTTTAAGGAGGCTAAATGTAAATTAATTTCATTTAAATTTTAGGGTAAACAAAAACAAACAAAACGTACCACTACTTTCTTCCAATTCTGTAATGCTGCCGAGGGTATTTTACTGTGTACTGATGTGGCTGCTCGTGGTTTGGACATTCCCCAAGTTGATTGGATTGTGCAATTTGATCCTCCAGATGATCCTAAAGTAAGTTGGAGTAAATAAATTATATTTTTTTCTTTTATTTATTTAAAAATATTTTTTAGGAATACATTCATCGTGTAGGTCGTACTGCTCGTGGTACTGGCAGTTCTGGTCATGCATTGTTAATGTTACGTCCCGAGGAACTTGGTTTCTTGCGTTATTTGAAGGCTGCCAAGGTACCATTGAATGAATTCGAATTTTCATGGAACAAAATCGCTGATATTCAATTACAAGTAAGTTATTTTTTAAATATCGACAAGAAATTGTTTATGATTAACAGATTATTATGAAAGGACTTGACTTTTATGTCCATATTTCCAAATCAGACCTGTAGTTTTTAAACTGATTTCATTCAAATACAGTTCCGATTACTTTTCCGTTGATATCTAGGAACAGACAGTGAAAACTCAAAAAATCTACTTTTGTATGAAAGCATTTTTTTAACAAATATTTTCTTCAGTGAAATTGTATTAAACTAAATATAATTACGTTTAATTTAATTGTTTTTATAAAATTCCATTCCTTTTTTAGCTCGAAAAACTTATTTCGAAAAACTACTTCCTTAATCAATCAGCCAAAGAGGCTTTCAAATCATACGTTCGTGCTTATGATTCCCATCAATTGAAGACCATATTTAATGTCAACACCTTGGACTTGCAAGCCGTAGCGAAGAGTTTTGGTTTTCTGGTGCCACCAGTGGTTGATCTTAAAGTTGGTGCTGCCAAACGACAAAGGCCTGAAAAACGTGTTGGTGGTGGTGGTTTCGGTTATTATAAAAACATGAACGAAGACAAAAACAAACAACGTGTATTCAAACAAGTTAGTCGTGAGCAATTGCAAAAAAAAGGTAAAAATTTTATGCGATAGTGAAAAAATGATTGTTATTTTAAGCTGTAGTTATTATGTTCATTTTTTTTTAAATATTTCTTTTTGTATTAGTGTACAAAACAAATAAAAAAGTAAAATAAAGTATAACAGAAAAAAAAAACAACAACAAAAATTAAATGCTTTTAGACCCCATAGAAGGGAAGAGAAGGAAAGAAGAAGAAATTAAATGAATCTTCAATAAAAAAGTAAAAGAAAATTATCGACAAGTTTTTGTTCTCAATTAAATGTTGTCAAATGAAACAAAGCCTTAAATGGTCATCAGATCATCATCATCTCATGTTCATAAACTACATAAATACTCCACCCACATATGACATCAAGAAACAAATAAAGTCAAAGTCGTCTCTTAAATTTGACAGCATCATAAGGTGGCCTTATAAGACAGTAAGTAAAAGTAAATTTATTTTATTAACATTAAGGGGGAGACTAATTTAACATAAATTGCAAATTAACTTAAATTTATAATTTTCAATTTAAAACAAATTAAACTCACATCGATTGGTTAAACAAACAAAAATAACTACAATTTAGTTAACTAAAGTTTCACAGCCATGTATTGTAAATTTAAATGACAATTTGTTTCAAATATTTTAACGCATGAGTGATTTAAATGCGTGCTTACACACCCACTTTTTTAAATGCCTAGATTTTAGGTAACAATTTTCCACTATATAATTAAAATTAATCAAACAAATGTTACATTCTCGTAAATTTAACAATTGCGTACTCATAACTACCAAAAAGCCTACCAAGGCAATTGTTTTAGATACATAACTCCCACCCTAAAACAACTAGTTGAACACTTAACAGTTTTAAAGTTTTTTTCTTTCTATTAAAACTATTTGTAGTTTTTTGTTTTAACATTTCATTAACAAAACTTAAAACCAACGCAGTTGAACAACAGTTACCCACTAATAAAACTTCATTTAAATTGTTTAATCTATTACACCATTTCCACTAAAAATGTTTAACTTAATTTACTATAAATACAAGAATAATAATTATTAATTAAAGCGCTGACAATAACTATTTCAAATTTTGTTTAAATTTAGTTTAAAAAGAAAAATAATTTAAATAATAAACTTGTTATTTGCTTTGGTGTGGGTACACATGATGTTTCAAATTTTTATATTTAATCCATAAAGATTATAGACATGCTGCTAATAAGCCATGCAAATATTATTTGCAAAATAATAAATATTTTTGTTTCTGTGTCAAATTCAATTGATTTAAATCTTGAGCTCAATTTTTTTCATTAATAGACGTTTATTTGAAAAATGCATAAAGAGTTATTTAAGACTAGCTTAATGCCCACACTCTTACTGTGGAGTTTTAATCAGTTTTATTTGCATACAAATATTAAACTCTGTATTTATTAGATAATTAGCTAAATTAGTTTCTTTTATTATATTGTATTCAAAGAGTTTAGTGTGTTGTGTAAAATCCAAAATTTTTTAAAAACTTTGAATATTTGTTTGATCAACTGTATTGATCTAGAATCTCCTAAGTCCGAAGTGTACATATTTAGAAGAAACATCTTAATTTAAGTTCTGTCATGTACTGTAAGTACTTCTTACACTTTCCCTGTAAGATTATTGGAGTACATGATCCATTTAGGTAATTCCAAAACTACTCTTTTGTAAAAGTTATTGGAGTACATGATCTGTTTAGTAATACCATGTAATGCAGCCATGGATCATGTTTATTTCTTTGAAAACTACATGGTCCCTAGACTGCATTACATAGGACTACGTTAATGATCATGTACTCCATAATATAAGCAAGGGTGTAGTTTTGGGATTACTCTGATGTAATGCATGGATGGATTAAGTAGTACTCATCTAGGACATTTCAGTGTTAAATGAAGTATGTTTTTTCCATATGTTTGGATTAGTTTTGGATCAGTCCTAGTGCTTTGGAGAGTACACTTTACATGATGAATCTCGTTTACATTGAAAAATTTGCTTGTTTTGTGTTCCTATACTTCAAAAATCAACTTTTTGGTTCAAAACTTAAAAATTCCCTATAATTACTTTAAACATTTTAAATGAAAAGGGAGCTTTATTAAACTGAACATTATAATCATTAGAAAATTTAGTTAAAAATTACAGAATATTTTAATTCTTAACTGCAGCTAATAAGACTTGTTTTTTTTTATTATTATACATTTAAAACACATGTTATGGCGTATTGCAAATATTGTTACATGAAATTATTAAATAATAATAAAAAAACCAAACCAGTCTAGTCTGGTCATATGTATTTAAGTGTCGATAGTCGATCTCAATATCTATACGAAATTATCTACTTTAGAAACATACAACATACATATTTACATGCAATATTTGCTAAAGTATATGTATGTGCATTTAGTTTTACATACCGGTTTAACATGACAGCACAAATTTTTATGATTAAAATAAATTCATTCATAAATTCTAATGCAAAATTGTTATGGAGTCTAACTGATAGACAGGCACTATTGATTCTGTTGGCTTATTATTGCCGCGCTGTATTGTATATTAAGTATTAGACCAAACATAAATGTTGTTAAAAAAAACAATCCCCTACCATTAACACACACGCAAACTGGTTACACTTGCGCAGTTATGGATTTTTTTGTTTGATAACTTTTTTTTTATAGTTTTCAATACTTGGTTTTATGAATGAATGAATTGTATTGCTTTGTTTCTTTCGTTTTTTTTCTTAATTATTTGTAACCAATAAATTAATACAAACAATACACGCCATCCACCCACTATTTGAAATTTATTTGAATTTCAAATGTTTATTGAAGTTTTCTTTTGTCATAAATAAACTTTAGTTTTCCGTTTACAAAAAACACACACTATATTGGAGTACTAGAGTTTTTTAACTTAAACTTAAGTTAAGCCGGTTTGTAGAGATATCTATATTATAAACATAATATTAGTGATATTTCGACTCTAGTTTTATAAAAATTCCTTAAGTTTTCATGAGATACTGATTTTATATTTGAAAATTTTATATGAAGAACGTAAGTTCCCCGCTAAAATTTAGACTACTCCTCACCTAATCCATATATATGGAAAAACATATTTAACATTGTGATGTCATAAGTGTGAACCATCCATGTATTACATCAGAGTAATCAAAAACTACTCCCTAGCTAAAATTATGGCAGTATTAAATAGGACTTCTAAACGGATCATGTACTCCAATAATGTTTACAGGTTAGTAGTTTTGGGATTACGTAAATGGAGTACATGATCCAATAATTTTTGCAGGATTTTAGTTATAAATTTTACAACAAAAAGTCAATCTCACAGTGAAAATAATGGATGATGGAACTGTCATTTCGACTGTAGTTTTACATAAATGTTAGTTATGCTGAATTTCATCGCGATACTAATGGTTATAAGTAAATTTTTGGACCAAAAATCGGAAGGTCAAGTTGTATGGGGCCTAGGTGAAATAATGGACCGATTTCAACCATTTTCAATAACTCCAAATTTTATCAAAATATATTGAAAATTGTGGCCTGTAGCTTGCGCACAAGGTTTACATGCAGAGCCAGCCAGCCGGACGGACGGACATGTTTTAATCGACTCAGAAAGTGATTCTGAGTCGATCGGTATACTTTAAGGTGAGTGGAGAACCAATATTTTTATGCGTTACAAACATCAGCACAAACGTATAATACATTGTATACCGATTAATCGAATAGAAAAATGTTTTTTGGTAGTAACTTTTACGCACACTCGTACACAGTGTTTAAAACAATTAAAATTTTTATTTTTGATGTTTCCCAATAAACATCGATTCAAACCTGTGAATATTTTTGAAAATTTTCTTAACTAAATAATGTATTTTCCAAATTGTTTTCAAATTTTAAAGTTTAGCCTTTGAAATAAACATGATAATTTCAAAAAACGTTTAAAAAAATATAATGTGTGATATTTATAAAATTTTCAAAGTTTTGTTTTAATTGAACTTAGAAAAGTTTCTTTCAAAAAATAAATTATTTTAGAAAAATAAAAACAGAACATTTTTTCTACAGCAAGGGAGCGAAAAACGTTAAATATAGGAGAAATAATCGGAGATATAAAAGAAAAATATGCTAAAATAAATGTATGAATGTTTTATTTTCAGGTGATGTAAAAAAATATATGAATTTTGCAATAGTTAGCATTATAATTAGGGTTTGAAATATGTATGAAAATAATAATAAAGAATACTTGAAATACGTTTGAAAATTTTTTTAGATTCAAGCTTACCTCTAGCCTTTTTTTAAATTTGAAATACATTTGAAAAATACGTTTGATTTCTAACTGCCTTTTTGTTTGAGAAGGCCATAATTTTCCATTTGAAAACAAAAATTTTCAAATTTGTTCTCAAAGGCTATGTATGAAATTTGAATAGGTTTTCAAATACATATTTACATCATTTCAAAGGTTTTTGCTTAATTAAATGTTCCAATATAAACACTACTTCTCTGTATGAGTATTAGGGTTGTCAATTATTCGTGTTTAAAATTATTCGAATAAAAATGTACTATATTTTTTTTATTCGAGTAGTCGATTAAATTTTAAAAATTATTCGATTATTCGAACGAATAACAAATAAAAGTTTTTATTCGAATAATTTAATAAAATATAAATAAAATTTGCAAAACACCTTCAAAATCTTAAAATAAAACGGTTTTCGTATATACACTTATAAATCAGTAACTTAGCTGAATCTCAACCTATTCGTTGCTTTTCATGGATGAAAAAGGTTTTTTGGTAAAAAAACAACATAGTGTCGACTGAATGTATTATCTTTCAATGTTCTGAAACTCAGTTTCATGGCCGTAATTCCTAAGAATTTCCCAATCAGTGTTCGAGAGAAATGTTCCGCTTGATCAAGACATTCTATCTGGGCTCAGTGTTTCAAAGTTTCTGACATATTCTGTGTCTAGTATGCGATCAGGCGATGATTGTTTATAGCTTTCCAATGTGTCCAGTATACATTGATGACGTGTCCTATAACTAATTTTGGACATTTCACCTAAAGTTATGAACTCCCTGTTGTAGTTATATATTACACTTTTTGTCCAAAGAAGTCAACCCGATTATTGAACCATAAGCTAGAATTAGTCTAATTACACTTTAATAAAACCAATATTTTATAGTAGGACTAAGACCCCATTTCATGCCTATAGTTCTCCTACATATCGCCCAGGAAACAGGGTTCAGTATATTTAGAAATTGTTGTCTTTCTTGTAAAAAGACAGATACTGAAAGAACCATATTAATTAATGTTTATCTGTTTCACTTATTGCAAACATTAAAAAAATTTAAGAATATCACTTTTAAAACTAGAACCATTTTATTTTTAACATTGCAAAACAAAAATTTTTATAAACTGCAAAATGTAGTAAAAGTTTTGTTTCAATTATAACATATCTTTATATTTAGATTTGTTTTACAAAATATTAACATAATTTCAATGCTATGTATAATAAAATATTCGTAAAAAGTAACATTCAAATATTATTCGAATATTCGATTAATCGACAAAAATTGTTCGAATTATTCTTTATTCTAAATTGGAAATTTTTTATTCGTTCGAAGAAAAACAAATTTTTTTCCTCGATTAATCGAATAATTTTTATTCGAATGACAACCCTAATGAGTATGATTCAAAATTTCTGTAGGTGTTTTCTTCAGATTTCTTTCAGATTGTATGCGTCCCAAAATGAAACAAAAAACAATAAGTGTGATATTTTTTTATATTTGTATGTGTCATTCAAATAAAAAAAATCTAAAGAAACAACAACTTGTTTTAGTGGCTTCAAAATCACTAAACAAAAAAGTGGCCAAAACAGCAACAACGCATTATAAACGTAACCAACAGCAAACACCTGTGGGTTGCACCTACGCTTCTTGTTTCATTCAAAGTGTTACTGTTGCCGCTGCTGTTGTTGTTATTGTTGTTTTAATACTAATTTAAAAATTTAAATTACTATATGCAAATAATCATGTGTCTGTGAGTAATACACACACATCTCAAAATCTTTTTATTTCTTTTAAATTTTTTTATGACATTCAAACTTGTTGCACTTAACGCATGCCATTCGCACTCAAACTGCACTTTTACAAACACTGTAACAGTTTATTACAACTATTTTGGGTTTTTGTGTGGGGTTTTTTATGGAAAATTGTCACTAGGTCACGATGATGGTCTTAATAATGATGATGATGGTTGTGTGTCGTTTTTAAAGCCAAAGTCAATAATAGGTTTTTTGACCAACTCTCAATTACATAAATACAGTTTTTTATAAGAAATGTAATAATTATTTCAATATTATGTTTTTTATTTATTTTATTTATACAGTTTTGCATTTGTATTGAGAAAAATCAACTCAGCCCACATGTTTTAAATTTTTACCACTTTTTTTATATGAATATATTTTGAAATATGTAAATTTTTTTTATTGTAATATTTAGAAAATTGGATTAAATTAGATCAATTTTAAACGGAAGTTCATTTAATGACTTCCTTTGAATGATTAAATTGAAACAAATAGGTGTGTTCTTTCTTCGCCTATAAAGTAATTTTTCCACAATTCATCATATATAGTGAAGAAAATACTACTTTTGAAATTTGGAAACAAAGTTTGGTAAAGAAAATTACATTTCTTATGACAAATTAAGAATCTAAGTTCCCAGAGTTTAAGAATATTTTATGTCCAAAATATCGACTTCAATTCTATGTTTTGAATTATAGAAATAAATCTTTGATAATTCAATGTATTTTACCAGATGTTAAATTTTATTATCATATTAATGCCAATTCGTTCTAAACAATACTATTTAATAATCAACAGGAAATACTTATTTCGACATTTAAACAAACTGTTCAAGATAAATATTATACCAAAATTGTAAATTTATTGCATTGATCATATCTTAGATTGACATATGAACTTTTGTGTTTTCCATTCGTATTTCGACTCTTGTATCTAAGAATTGTGTTAAATATATTTTTGGCAAACAAATTTAGTCATAGAGTCGTGAGTTATTTAATTGTTTCACTTGATTTGATTTTGACCAAATTAAAAAAACATATAAAAGCAAATGGTAGACAACAAATAAACCATACAACGTATTATCAATAATCGAAGTTTTTGTTTTTTTTTTTTTGGAATATTGTCGATAGTGTTTAAAATTAAGCGTGGTCGTTTATTATTACTGGTACTGGTATATTTTTATTAAAAACGTTACCCACGCCTGCCGTCACTAGTCGACATTTATGGTCATCATTTTACCGCAGCAGAGAGAAAAAACTGAGAAATTAAACAGTCAGTTGTTCATAATATTTTTTGTAGTTACATCAAACAAAATTTGATACGATGCATTTTTGAGTATGAACTTTTTATGATTTGAATTAACTAAAAAGTTATAGCCTCCCGAAAGCTTTATGATCATGTTAAAATTTGTCAAAATGTCCTTGTTTACGTTCATGATTTTTCATGTCGAACGCTTAATCAAACTCTCTTGATCAGTATTTGCTATTTAATCAGTTGAATTGTGACTTTAAACATATATGTAATTTGAATGCTTCTATTCAAATTTGTATTAGTGTATATTCATTGATCAGATTCGCATGTATTGAGGAACACTTTGAAGTTTGAAATTCTGTCATTATTTTGTCTGAACAACAAAAGATTTACACAGATGTATTCTTGCTCTTATAACTCCCAGAGTATATATATCCCAGCAAACATATAAACAAGAACTTCTCATTTGCTTTTACTCTCCGATTCAGATGCCGAATTACCGCATATTTATTCATTTTAACTAAATTTCGATACGAAAGCTTTTTCGATCACGTATGCGAGAATTCGCAACAATACGTCGAATTTATATAAATTCTGGGACCGAATTAGCGCAAATGTGATCGAATAAGCGTTCGTATCGAAAACATTGCCTTTTTCATAAATTAAAATATTAGTTTATGTCATTTAATCATAGATAGATAAAGTTTCGGTTGACGAAACTGTTAAAAAAGTCGGATGGATGTGCGATTTAATATCTTTAATCTCCAACAAGCTAATGATGTTAGGAGAGCATAAGGACAAAATCGGCGATAAATTTAAGCTATTTCGACTAAAAATGATAAGAAGTTCTAAGAGCCAGTTTTTAACTTAAATATCAAATGGCAATTAATAATGGAATTAGTTAATCTAAAGATACTATATGTATTTGTTAATACTCTTTGATATTTTTCAAAATTAATTTTTATTTAATCGCTGATTTTAAAAGCTTGCACTAAGACGATCAAGACGTCTGTTCTTGTCATGGTATTTTCTAAAGGAGACGAATTAAATGTTCGCTGATCATCAGTTTCCGACCCTTTTTGGACTCTAAATAAAGTGGATATTTGGTAAAATTTTTGTTTGCTGGGTTATATTGAATATATTTCTGTTATTTTGCGAAAAATACAAATTTTTTTTTTTTTTTGTATGAATATGTTTCTTTTTTTCAAATTATGGTCAAAAATAGCAACTCACAAGTATTTATTACTAATACTATTACAACAACTGCTAATATTAATTCTAAAACCAATGATAAAAC